>NC_089803.1:61858871-61999383 GCF_029633855.1 Hoplias malabaricus
TGGAGGCATAAACTCCACTATTACCACAAGTACTTCCTACTCCAGTTTCCTCTCTTTCTCCTCTCCACACACACAACACACTTAAGCGATTTTGTGTGTTGCCCTCCTCCTTTAAGCCTCTTAGCCCCGTCCCGCTCCGCTACTGTGTGTTCTGGAGTGTGTGTCATTTTTTTTTTCTTTCCTGAACAGGATTAACACAGAAGGACGTGGTTTTTAAACCAAATTCGGAACAGAAGCGTGAGGCTAATGTCACTGTAGCTGTACAGCTGTCATTTATTTTCACGTCAACCTTTCATAAAGAATATCGAGCAAACTATTAATGAGTTTCCACACACATTCATAAATATATATATTTGCACACGTATCTATATATATATATAGTACATACACACACTATACAAATTAAATTCTGAGGAGAGGGGCTTATTGGTCATGTGTGTGTGTGTGTGTCTGTGTGTCTGTGTGTGTGTGTGTGTGTGTTCTCCCTGATGACTGTGCAGGAGTTTGAAATAATAATAAAGAGGTAATCACCAATCTCATTTCTCTATTTGACAAGAGGAGTCAACAAAACGACTCCCTGAAGACTCTCCGCTGTTTATTCTGCAATTTATTTATTTATTTGTTAGTTTACACTGCTGGTGTGTGTATGTGTGTGTCTGAGCACATGAGTGGCTTAAATGAAAAAGGATCGTGCAGTGTTTGCTGTTTGCTGAACAGGACTCCTGATATTTTCCCTGATTGTGATTGGTCCTCATCATGTCACATGACCTCCTGTTGTTACCAACGTACTTCATACTGACTAGGAAGTCAGCACTTGGTGGCAAACATCTGGGCACCGCCAGGTAAAGGTCTTTGGACGACAGACTTTTACACATTTACTGAGTATTGACTGTTTTCAGCTGAAATCATGACCTGTGAAAAATGTTGGGCATAATTTCCCTGGACAAGATGTCCCCAGTACCCTGGAGCTTTGTGAAAGGAGCACTACTGCAGCGCCACTGTGCTGCGTTTTTAATTGTGTAATCATTTGATATACGTTCCATGGAGCTGTAATAGGGAGAATAATGCCTCTGTGGCGGCTACGCCGGATCCTCTTCTTGTTTACTGCACTAAGCAACATCTGAATCATGGGGTGGGCTCTCGCAAGAAATAGGTAACACTTAATGGCACATAGCTCACAGGTGGATGGTTGCCTAGTTACAAGAAGAATCTAGCTTGGTTGAGGACAGTGTTAGAATCAGGTTTTTAAGAGTTACTTATGAACGAGGGCGATTGGTAGCGCCTGCTAACTTTAGCGAGATTAGCTCACTTTTTCACGTTGGACATTGATTCTGGTAATAAATGTTGTTCTGTCCGTTGCTGTGGTTATAACGGCTAGAGTACCACCAAAGTTAGACCTTTACACATTTACTGAGTATTGCCTGTTTTCAGTGATGCAGGTCCATCACTGGACAAGACACACTCACCCAGCGACTCACACACTTCCACCTGTGTAGACTTTCACACAGCCAAACCACCGACCAACATGAGTCTTTGGGATGTGGAAGGAAACCCACGCAGACACAGGGAAAACACACCAAACTCCTCATATTTAAGATGAGTATTAAACTGAGGTCCCCAGAACCCTGGAGCTTTGTGAAAGGAGCACTGTCTGCAGTGCCACTGTGCTGCGTTTTTAACTGTGTAATCATTTGATATATGCTTCTATCCACAAGGTCATTAGCCAGATTGGAAACAAGGATGTCCTCCTACTCCTAGCGTAGTTTGCTTTGAATCTTAACACTTGGCCATAAGCTGTAAACAAACCATTCTTCACCAGTGTTTTCTACAAAAGTCTTAGAAATATAATGCATTTGACTAGATCTCTCAATGATAAACAATGTGCTTTGGGTGATCTTTGGAATAAAATTGTTGGGGGTCACACTGCTTCGAGTGCTTTAATGAATTTGAGATTGATTTAATGAATAACTGATCAGATAAAGTAGATCCTGAGAACTGTAAACACTGGACCTTACGCCTTGTGCTTTGCCAAGCCTCGCTGCCCAGGAATATGGCTTCAGTATCTAGCAGTTATCATAACTTTGATCTGTTTAACAGATGGACTGAGGCTTTAGCGCAGCTCTGTACATGTTTTCAGAAGCTCTTTCAGCAGTTTATTTCAGAAGTGCACTGCATGCGTTACTGAAAACACTTTAGCTTCAGTCCTTCACGCAGATGCAGCCCTACAGTGAAGAAACACAACTGGCAGGTGTGTGTGTGTGTGTGTGTGTGTGTGTGAGAGAGAGAGAGAGAGCAAGCGAGAGAGAGAGAGAGAAAGAGAGACAGAATATAGCTGACAAGGTGAGAGTAAACTTAAATGAAACACACTAGAGCATCAGAGAGAGAGGTAAAGGTGACAGAGCATAGAGAGAGAGAGAGAGAGAGAGAGAGAGAGAGAGAGAGGATTAAAACCAAAGCAAGATGAGTTTGATGGATGTAAAATGTGTAAAGTGTGTGTGTGTGTGTGTGTGTGTGTGAGAGAGAGAGAGAGAGAGAGAGAGAGAGAGAGAGAGAGAGAGAGGATTAAAACCAAAGCAAGATGAGTTTGATGGATGTAAAATGTGTAAAGTGTGTGTGTGTGTGTGTGTGTGTGTGTGAGAGAGAGAGAGAGAGAGAGAGAGAGAGAGAGAGAGAGAGAGTTGAGTAAATGACCTGTGCTCAAGACAGACTGTCAAGACTGGCAGAGAATTCCATTACAGCCTTACTCTGACTGGCAGCATGCACACACACCTCTCTAAATTCTGCAAGCGGTTGATATCTAAATGTTATCTTTTACCAGAACACCATGAAGTACCCCACAGTGTGCAGGGAGTAGCAAGACAATTAAGGATGTGGTCACACACACACACAAACACACACACACAGTTCTTTTATACAGTGTCAAGATGACCCTATTCCTCCTCCCATCTCCCAACACAATACTAGACTGGTGCATCTCTTAGCTAGTATTTCTACCTTAAAATGACAGCTTTTAAACGATTGTGCTGCTCCATGGAGCTGTAACAGGGAGAATAATTCCTCTGTGGCGGCTGCTCTGGGTCCTCTACTGGTTTACTGCACTAAGCAATGTCTGAATCACGGGGTGGGCTCTCGTGAGAAATAGGTAACACTTAATGACACATAGCTCACAGGTGGATGATTGCACAGGTTTTTGAGAGTTACTTATGAATGAGGGCGACTGGTAGCGCCGGCTAACTTTAGCCGGAGGGGCTTCCTGCTAGTTATGGCATTTATGCGCAGATGACATACCTCCATACCAGTCTGCAAATCAGAGTTAGTGTAACCAGATGGCGCCCCTCCATTGCCACATTTGCCTGATTTCTCTCTGCATTCCAGTATGCAGCACTGGTCTCCTCACAGTGTGGCCTTTTGGCTGTTTATCTGTTGTAATGGACACAAAACAACCCAGCAGAGCCCTGCCTCTATCTACAGCACCCCACTCAACAGTGCACCCCACTCCTACTGCAGGGCATTTCAAAAAGATCAGCTAGAGGTAAAATTAGCTGAAGCCAGGGGGTGTAGCTGCCTTTTAAAATGTCAGGCATCGTGAACACTATTTTTTCATGTCTCCACAATAAACGAGTGTGTTTGGGTGTGTTTAGACCTTTTTTTTAAGTGGCCAATTTATAGATTCCTTGGTATTGATTCACAAGCCAGTTGAAATGACCGATCTGACCATTACAGATGATATCCAAAAATGTCATTGTTCCAAACGGGAACTCGTGTTGTTGTTCTATTTCCAAATGTTAAGCCACTTCAAGGCATCAGGACCTAATGGAGGCTTCTAAAACAGTAGGCACTCTCAAGCAATTTTCCATCTTCGCAGTGCTCTGGACGAACGTGAAAAGACCTCGTGTGATATAATTAGGCTCATGCAACCATCCCGAAACCTCTGAAGGCTCCCTTCATCTTTTTTTAATTTCATTTAGCCCACAGCTGTTTAAAAGGCTTTTGGACAAACGCTAAAAAATGGATGTTAAACACCAACCCACCAAACAATTGTATCAGAAATCACCTCTTAATTTTTACAGTTCCTGAAGGGAAGGTCTTTGGTGCAGATGAGAAAGATATGGAAGAATGTTCTGAATCACGCTGACATCAAACATGGAAGCCACAAGAAATGAAGTGGGGAAAAAAAAGCTTCAAAGCTTTTTATGCAATACTCATCCTTCAGTGAAGGTTACACTTCCGCTGACACACACTGATGTCATACAGTGGAACAGAGATAAACATAAGGATTTTTCAGCTAATACAGTTACACAGTAACGGTATCGGTATGTAAACCTTTCACTCCTACGATTGTGGTCAACAAACAGGACATCGGTAGGACTTCATTTTAGCAGTGTTTATATTTACACTGAGCATTTCGCAATGTCAAGAGTTTTTTATTTTGCTTTCAGAACAAATCCAAATCCCACTTAAATTTTTTCTGTATGAAAATAGATAACATGAAGAGACCCAAAGAAACAGTTTTCCCTTCTGTAAAGGGACATACGAGCATTTGGTCTTGGACTCTGGGGTCATGGGGTGTGAGAGGTGTTTGCTATGTTCTCCTCATATCTGTATGGGTTTTCCTCGGGTGCTGAATTGGTGATTGTGTGAGTAAAAGGGTGAGTGTATTATGCCTGTGTTGGACTATGTTTTTCTTAATATGAGTATTTCTATGACTTTGTTTCTTGTTTACAACTTCAGGTTTTAATATACGCAGTGGTGACCCTTAGTGCAGTTAAAGTGACACTGGGCTTTTTAAAACTGCTTCATTTTTCAAAGTGTTTTTGAATTATTTTTCTCTCCATGCAATCAGAAAAACAATTTCTCTACCATATGAATATAATCTGGGGAGGATTGGGTAATAGATGTCACAGTAATGACTTCATGTAGATGTGTGTGTGTGTGTGTGTGTGTGTGTGTGTCAGTCTGTTGGAGCATACATGGATGGGATGTATTCATATTTGTTTCCATTAAATTACGACAAAATTTGAAAACACTCATTAGTTTTGTTTTGTGTGTGTGTGTGTGTTCTTCATCATTAATATTCATACTTAATATCCATACTGCACTTAAAACAACCTTGCCATCAATACGTTCTCACTGTAGAAGGATGACCACAAACAGCTGTGGATTTATTCAGATCTGAAGCAAGAGTGAAGCATTATTTCCTCCGTTTCTCAGAGATGAAAGCTTTAAGTGCTGATTATCTGATGGAGACAGTTTCGGTGTGACACCTGGTCTTATTCAGTTGTTGTTTTTCTTTTTGAACTCCTCAATTCTACACACTTCCTCATACTGCTTCTGGATTGTGTTTGGTCTTATTTCTTCAAAAATATCTCATGAAAAAACATTACCTTTTATAAATATGAAATACTTTGTGTACTGTGCTATGAAAATATATTACAGACCGTCTTGACAAATATAAGTTAATGTATATATATATATATATATATTTTTTTTTTTTGGAGCAAATCATGGAGCAAGTTAATACTGAAATCAGTGGAAGTACCTTATACAGACAGTTTTACAGTGCTCTGTGAGTGTGTCTATGGATTTTTTTTCCTTCTTTGAAGACTCTTAGTGTGAGCTGATAGTCTTTAAATGTGGCTCAGTCAAAAGAGTCAAACCCTGATTGCACTTATGAGAAGTTTCAGGGAGCCACTTCTGGCAGGCAAGATAAGCCAAGCTCAGAGAGGAGTATTTTTTCCCCCGACTTCTCTTAGCTGTTCCTCGCATTAGAAGCGAATAAACATGACCTCCACTCAAATAGCAGCACACACACACACACACACACACACACACACACACACACACACACACACACTGCTGTAAACACACCTTCACTACACAGATAGGGGACTTTAAGGACATTTGGCTGTGTTCCAGGACACCAGGGAATTAAGCTCAGTGTTTAGAGGCACCTCCAGTGAATTACTGCTGAGTTTACCTCTTCAAATCCCAGGACGACTACACCCTATGGGTTATTACAGAGTAATTATACACTTTAAAATATTTAGGTGTAATAAAAGAGCCATTTATGTCCTTAAAGAACTATGTATGATTAAAAAATATGCTAGTTGATGTCAAGTACCTTTTAATCTTTTCATACTTACATTTTCAAGATGTTTTCTTTATACTTGGCATAGGCATAGGAATGTCTATAATTGTAGGGAAACACTGTTTTCTCTGGTTTGTTTGTGTTCAGAAACGCAGCATCGCAGTTGAAATTATGTTTAAGGGGAATAACAACTGTTTGTATATTAACTCATCTGTGTGTTTTATTCACTGTTTGATTTACCACAGAAACTAATCGTTGTTTGGTTTTGTAGCACTTTATGTCTGTGTTTACTTTCATACGTAGTGGTCTCCAAAATTTTTCGGTACATTCCACCTTAAGTAATTCAAAACAGCCAAATAAGTCATTGCCCACCTATGGAGCAGGAATAGGTTCATGCTTTTCAATGATTTTGAACTGTATGATGCCTTTTCTTTACCAAATTGAGACATCATTCAATAATTTTGTACCCCATTTACTGACACCGGGGCTTCGTAAACATATTAGACTTGTCTCAAGCGTTTAAACAGACTGGAGAGCTGGCAAATGCTACATTCTCAACATTTTATAAAAGTTTTTTTTTGTTTTAATTAAACCTGTGAATGTAGCCTTTAAATAGCTGTAGTTTTCACCACATAAAAGTGACAGAAATGTTAAGAGTGATTTTGGGCAGTTTCTGCAAAACATTTCTTAAAATTAAATGAATCAGTTTATCATCAGGTTCCCCATATTTACTCAAGAAAATTGCACTGGGGTTGTATCTTTAGCTGTAACTGTGGTGGTATGAACTAAGGTACATATTCAGTACGTTTAGTTAGAGGACATTATTGTACCGTATCCTATATTCATTGTACATAGATTACATAAAAACAGATTAATTGATTTTAAAGTTGTGTTGATTTCATACGCCAGATTTCACCTCCAGAACTTCTTCTATAATCTTTAATTAGAGAACTGTGTAAAATAAAAGAATAGAACTGTATGAAATCTCTGGAGAGGAGAATGTAATGTACCTTTAGGGAACAAACTGGACTCTAAAACCACTGTTCTACCTTTTAAAGGTATATTTACAATAATGTACCTCTACAGTACCTTTTTATTCTGACAGTGTGGAGGCAGCCATTTATAACCTCGGTCTCATTTCTATTGGTCCATTTATCGTCAAATTACAGCACAATGTTAATGGAGCCTCACATTTTTAAATAAAGTAAAGGAGATGTGAGATGTACAGCCCTAGGGTTGCTATGGTAGCCAGGACTAGACTGAGGTGGCCAGGTGCATTCAGGTGGCTTCCACAGTGTGATCTGATTGATTCCATCTGTTAAATCCACTTCAGTTGGAGGAGGTGAAGTGTGGCTGAAGGTAAAGAGACAGTTTAAAGAAGGAGTTTAGACTTTTTGACGAAACTGAGGCATGGGCTGTTTGAATGTGAAGAAGAAGAAAGAGCAAGAAAAAAGTGCAAGTGCCTTTGAATGGTCACTTACATGCAGGTAGTGTCCAGATGCTCTGGTGTGAGTTTCAAGAAAGGGCTTTCAATTCGAGCTTTCTCATGTGAACAATGTGTGGAAAAATCATGTGGAAAATATAGGCACCTGAAAAAGCTCTCTGGAGCCATGCTATACATGGAGCACCTGGGGTCTCATAGAGCTCTTATAAAGAGATGATTCTTTAAAGAAACTGTGATGGAAACTAAAGAGTATAATGTAAAGGGCAAATACCTATAAGAGTTTTCAACCAAAGAGCATAGGCCAAGTGAATTAATATTTAAAACATAGATAAACATTTAATCATAAATCATGGCTGGAATTTTATTAAATGTTAAGGTCATCTGTTGTTGGAGATAAGAAGTTCCTTGATGTTTGCAGATTCAAAATCAATACAAAACATACAATATACATGGAAACTTGTAATAAATATTAACTTTGCTTTTAAATCAATATGTAATTGCAAAGCTAACATTGTATAGTACACAAACGAGGGCGGCACGGTGGTGCAGCAGGTAGTGTTGCAGTCACACAGCTCCAGGGTTCGATTTCCGCTCCGGGTGACTGTCTGTGAGGAGTTGGTGTGTTCTCCCCATGTCTGCATGGGTTTCCTCCCACAGTCCAAAAACACATGTTTGTAGGTGGATTGGTGACTCAAAAGTGTCCGTAGGTGTGAGTGTGTGAGTGAATGTGTGTGTGTCTGTGTTGCCCTGTGAAGGACTGGTGCCCCCTCCAGGGTGTATTCCCGCCTTGCACCCAATGATTCCAGGTAGGCTCTGGACCCACCGCGACCCTGAACTGGATAAGGGTTACAGATAATGAATGAATGAATGTTATATGTAAAACATCTCCAAGTTTCAAACAGAACTTGCATTTCAATGAATGAACTTTTGTGTTTATGAATATGTAATAAAAACATAGCAAACTTACATGGTAGTAGGAGCCTACATCCAGTGTAGAAATCCCGTGTTTTAATACTGAGAAGTGACCTGATATGTCCTGAGTTTGAGCCAGAATTCTAACACTAGGTCTGTGCAGATATGAATAACTCACATTATCTGAGCGATTTCACATCTCCTGAACCATGGAGCTACTCTTAATGAACTAATACACATTATCTTGCTCAGTGGCTGCTGCAAGCCAGCTGAAACTCATTTGGGATAATGTGTGTGTGCGTGTGTGTGTGTGTGTGTGAGAGAGAGTGAAATGATTTCAGGTCCCATGTCTAAGTCGAAAATGACATTTGTAGACTTCAGCATTATTTAAATTAAATAAAAAGAGATACAAAAGTAAATAAATAAATAATAAAACTGAACTGATAACTGATGCAAGGCACAGTGATTCTAACACAATTCTATATTTTTGAACCAAACAAGACCAACACAGCCCATGTTTTAATATATGTCCGAAAAAAACCCACTCTCTGTAGTCTGCAAATCCAGCTTCTTGAAGATGCACTCGTCTGAACACACGCATACTTTTCACATGAGGGTAAAGTACAAAAGACTTGTCATAAAGATGCTATGAACTTGTCTTCCACCATCACAGTTTGGCCCTTGTCAAAGTCGCTCAGACACTTGCTCATTTCTCTGCTTCCAGCATCAACTCCAAGAACTAACTCTTCACTTGCCGCTTAATATATCCCACCCTTTAACAGGTGCCACAGTAATGAGGTAAACACGATGAATGAAAAGTGTGTGAAATACAGCCAGATTTATTTTTGTCCTCATGTAGCAACATATGAAATTGCACTGTGAAATTGAAATGTATTTCATTTACAAACAGAGTGTTTGTGGAACCCGGTTTGTGCAGGTTGTCCCCTGATTAAAGAGTGATTTGAAATCAAATGTTTCTTGATTTGACAGCTTTATTTTTGTCTTTATTCAGATAGACGCCCCCTCAAGAGAAGAGAGAGAGCGAGCGAGAGAGAGAGAGAGAGAGAGAGAGAGAGAGAGAGAGAGAGAGAGAGAGAGAGAGAGAGAGAGAGATATTTGAGTTGAGTTCACTGGACATTTCAGATGGTTTCGGAGTAACGTAGGATTTGATCTGATTTTATTAGAACTGACACTACACAGGCTGGAATGAATGGATGTGTCCAGCAGCACTGATGAAAGATTTCTGTTGGGTGAGTAAGTGTTGTTGTGTTGTGTGGGAGGTGTATTCTCTCTCTCTCTCTCTCTCTCTCTCTCTCTCTCTCTCTCTCTCTCTCTCTCTCTCTCATTCTTGATCTGTCTATTTACCCTCACTCCATCTCCTGCTCTCTCTCTCACTCACACACACTCAGATTCAGTGTGAATCTCTCCTCCCCCAGTTCTCCCACACCTCCCACTCACTCACACACTTTCCATTCCTGCCTGTTTGTTTTTTTTCTTTCACACCATCCGTCTCTTGCTTTCCCACTCCTCCTGCTCATCCCTCCATCCTGCAGAGTGATTCTGTTCTTTCTCCTTCCCAGCAGCTTCTTCCAGGTTTATGCTGAGAAAAAGGCGTTCCTAGATTGACCAGAAAGCACCAGTCCTTTGCTCTTATGTGGAAGTCTATGCTTTGGCCCTATCTTCAGGAGAACGCAGGATTGATTCCCAGAGAGGCCTCTCCCATCCGAGGCCAGGAATCCTCAACAGCACTGTTGCCCTCGCTCTCTGGGTGGCTATAAGATGGCTTCCTCTCCACTCATCTTTCTGCTAAAGGTGCTAGCCAGCACAAGCCAACTGATGTGACAGAACTGGGCAATTTGCATTCTCCCCCAGTGCCTAGAGTGGCTTTGTGTTAGCACTAGTTCAGAAGGAATTTGTGGCTTGTTTTTATGTGTCCTATAGCATTTTCCACCAAAAGAACTTTGGTTCTTGACCCAGTTCGGTTCAGGATTCTTAGAACCATGGTGCTCTCCAGTGAACCCACCTGCTTTCCACCAGTTTTGATGAGAGCCAAGTATATGTTATCAGCAGTGGGAGTCACTGTGGCTACAATTCAGCGCCAGAGCCAGAGATAAATGAACAGTTAGGACAGAGTCAGGGTTTATCCACTGTTTACAACAGGGTCAGATCACAGTGAGATACAACTGTGTAAATGCTTTAGAGTTCTGAGTCATTCCATTGAGCTTGTGAACAGCAAAGAAAAGTAGTGCACAGCCCTGCTGTTTTATTTCTTTTTTTAAACTTATGTAACATGCTGTAAATTACCCTCCACTCCAGCTCCACATGATAACATTTTATTTGAACCCTATGGTCTTTCTGAAGCTTCTTTAGCTTGACACAGAGGCTGTTACGGTTCCTGGTTTTCTTTGATTCAAGTTGTTAATGAACTTTCCTGGTTAAGGAATCAATATATGCTGTTGGAAACACACCAAACAGTTCCAAATTAGGTTTGCAAACCTGACCCAGACCGATTCCACATTGGTGAAAAAGGGCTAACAGGGGAAGCATGTGTTCTTCCTCAACTTCCCAAGGAAGCTGACACTGTGTCACTGGGGGAGTAACTGTGTTATAAGTTGGAATTGTAGAATTAGAGAATTTTCCTCCCATGGTCCAAAAACACACGTTGGTAGGTGGATTGGTGACTCAAAAATGCCCATAGACGTGACCCTGAATGTGTAAGTGAATGTGTGAGTGTGTGTCGCCCTGTGAAAGACTGGTGTCCCCTCCAGGGTGTGTTCCCGCCTTGTGCCCAGTGATTCCGGGTAGGCTCCAGACCCACCGCGACCCTGAACTGGACAAGAATGTGAACAGTGAACAGATAATGAATGAATGAATATATAGATTAAAAATGTCTTCTTTGTGCATTGAGTACTGTCCATTCTATTAGAAACTAACTGTGCTTACTCTGACTATTTTATATTTAAACATTACCTTATATTTCTAACTAGTTTCACCCACAGACACTCCGCCAATGACTAGAGAGAAAGTCTGATACTTTCAGTGCACTTAGTTGCCCTCACTGTCAGGATTCTGCCAGTTGCATTCTGATTGGCTGTCTGCCTCTTTCTATATGTCATGCCAAAAAAAAGCAGACATGTGGTTGGTCCTTTTGTGTCTCAGTCAAATATCTTTTCCTGCAGTAGTGTGTGGTTGTTGGCCACATTAAGTGGCGAAATGTACCAGACTCTCCCTAGAGAGACTGGCTATGCCAGACTACCTTGTAACTGACATTCAGGCAACGTGCAGCATCTACGCTTGAGGTATCTGTTGGATTTTATCCTGTACAAACTAGATAAGGGCCATTTTCTGAGTAAACAGTGAAGTATTTTTGTACATCATTCTGGATAAAATGGAGTTAAATGCCTAGAATATTCTAATTAATGGCCATATTTTAGAAACACCAACCTTGTACTCCCTGTGACTGGCTTCTTTTTAATAACCTTTACCTTGTACTCTCACTCACTGGCCATTTCACTTGAAAGCCCTGCCTTGTATTTCGTGTAACAGGCTTGACAAGACTGGCTCTGTGGTCAGAAACGCACCTTCAGTGTCTAACACTAACTGAGCATTAGCAAAGGAACTATAGCCTCTGATGACACACTGGGTGAAGTGGAGCTACAAGAGAGTGGTGTCTGATAAAGTGGCCGGTAAATGGACATAGTTTAGCGCTTTTGGGCAAAAGACAAGTTTTTGTTGCTTGAGTAGAAGGTTAAGTGTGTGTGTGTGTGCGTGTGTGTGTGTGTGTGTGTGTGTTTATAGGGTGCCACTCAGTGACCTCCTGCTGATCTGAAATCAGCTCCAATGATAAGGCTCTCAACCACAATCTTCTATTTATTCCCCCTCACTACACAGCATGCAGAATGGATGTCAGTGTGTGAATGTCAGTGTGTATTGAGCCCTTTGTAAGGACTAATGTTTACCAATCTGATAGCAACAACAATAGGAAGTAGTTGTGGGGACATTTGACCCGAATAATCACTGAAATAAAGTTTTCAAGGGTATCTTTGGTAAACACAAGCATACGTGTTGTATGATTGAAAGAACACTTTAAAGGGAACTAAAGAAAACTTTAGTCTGGTCAAACTGGATGTTTGAAATCTGTAAACAGATTTAAAGATGATACAGTATCCACTATATCCAGGATTCAGCGTCTGGAAAAGAGGAACTAGTGTGAATGCTGTTTGTGTGCTGTGGCTCAGTGTTCAGTGCCATAGTTCCTTCATAACTGGACAGTGAGCTCAAGGAGCTGGGTCTAAATGCATCATTATGCACCTTCAGGTAAACAGTGCTGCATCCTCAGTGCTAGCAAAAACAGACAGGACGGCTTTCTCCTAGAGTCCATAAGACCCCAACCCTTCAGTCACAGCACCACTGATCACCACAGGTACCACAGCAGCCACTATTATGCTCTGCATTTCCATGCAGAATTCTACAGACAGGACTCCAGTGCAGGAAATGACTTCAGAATCAGCCTCGGAGGCAGAAGAGCAATATAACATTCTACAGCAGTTACATTATCCTCTATTCAAGCGAAACAAAATACTGAGATTTCTGTAACATGCCCAACAAATCATGAAACAGAACTAAAACTACAGTAACAAAAAGAAAACAGTATAATAGAAAGTAAGTTGCACATGTATGTCTTGTTTCTGATCCCTTCAGGTGGACATGTCGCCAGACTCAGGAGATGGAGTTTCTGTGGTATTTCACACAGTGAATAAATACATACAGAGGAGATAACCGTAAGCTGCGTACAAATCACAGTCAGATTTTTCCCCTCAAACACACCATTTCACCTTAAAAGGCGCTTAGCTTCTGAATGTAAACAACCAAATAGAACTGCATTTACTCACAGTCATAGACTTTCCCTTTAATTCTGCCCTGAAAGCAGTGCTGCTTCCAGAACAAGTTTGAGTAGTGATTTTGCACACAAGCCGAGAAGGATGGACAAACACTACACACTATTAATACGCAAACATTAAATACCAACAAAAGTCTCTATTTAGCATAACTCCGCCCATTTCAAAACTGAACAGAGCTCACTTTAAAGCCTTGGCATATGTGCAGTACACACAAAGTTGATTCATGTTTATGGTTGTAGCCTTGCTAAAGCCATTTTGCTGGCCACACCCCAGCTCCCTGGCAGGGTAATGCAGCTGGGAGGCTACCCCTGAACCACAAGGTCTGATATGGGGCTGAGGACACATTACTGTCCTTGCTTGCTTTGGTTTTGATCACCTGTTGGCACACTTTCAGTTAGAAACGTTTGGCAAAGCCACACATAGGAGAGAGAGAGAGAGAGAGAGAGAGAGAGAGAGAGAGAGAGAGAGAGAGAGAGAGAGAGATGAAGTTCAATGACACTGTAAGTGGCTAAAGCCTGTGTTTTTTGTTGTTTTATTTTAAGTTTCTGAGTAAAAGTCCAGTCTGTAGTGAACCTGACTCCCGTCAACAGCTTTGCCACATTGTTGAAGATGCAACTGAGTTGTTGAAGAGCTCATTTTACTCAGCTGTAATGGCCACTCAACATCATAACACCATCTGACTAAAACTGAAACAGACTTGAGAGTGTGGTGACAGTAATCCCACAACAGACCAATATTTTAAAAGTTTTATGTTCAAAGTAAGTATGAATTCAGAGCTGTGCCCAGTACAGAAACATCCCAAAACAAAATGGCTGAAACAAACAGTAACAGCAGATATTTTGCCCATTATTATTGCGTTGGAATGTTTTTACAGTGAACGCTTGCGGACCATAGGCTAATTTGAATTACATTGCAGTTTCCTACAGGAACAATTAAGCCAAGCACAAACTTGAATACTTGTGAAAATAATCATGCACACATTTAATCAGCCTACACACCAATATATTCAACATACCTTCTACAGAAATGGTGTGTGTGTGTGTGTGTGTGTGTGTGTGTGTGTGTGTGTGTGTTTCAGCCATCCACTAAGCTTCTTAGGCCAGTGTTGCTTTGCTACAGTGTGTTTTGGAGTGTGTGTCATTTGCTTTTCTGGAGCAGGATTAGCAGTGAAAGACCCCACGCCAAACACACTTACATGCCCACACACACACACACACACACACACACACACACACACATAGAGAGAGAGAGAGTTCTGTTAATTCAGCCCTAGATTGCTTTTTGAAACATCTCATAAAATCAGAATTGCTTTTGGGACAAAAAAAAAAAAAAAGACAGATACACTTTTCACTTCCCGGCGTATTGAGGACATTTTTTCATAGTTTTACCTGCAACAAATGCAGAATGATTGATGTCAGTTTACATAATTTATACAGCAGTAAAAGAGACCCAGATCTCAAAAACAGCAGAATGAAGCAGTGGATGAAACACGTTTAATTTAAAATCCTGCGGAACGGACAGATCAAACATGGAGCTGCTTTAGCTTCCTGTCCAGTCCATTTCCTACAAAACAAATGCACAAACATTTACATAAAAGTGTAAACAATATAATAATAACTCTCTTCTGATGATCTGCAAAATGCACAGCTACTGCTGGTGATGAGAATACCATGTTGTTGTTGTTGTTGTTGTTGTATAAAAAGATAATTCCCACCAGCTCTTGGACAATGTCCATTCTTTCCCAAGTTAATAATATTTTCTTACATTCTTAGAAAAACTGTACTTAAATGTAGCCTAGAGGTACAGGTTCTTTCTTCTGAAAGTCAACAATATAAATTATTACTGTGTAATTGTAAAATATGTGCCAGAAAATACTAGTATTGACTGCATGTTTAATATTTATTTCACAGAATGTTCTCTAAGTATTTCGAGCAGCATATCGGCTAATTTAATAGTATTCATGACACACAGAACTCTGAATAATTATTGTAGTACACTAGTAAATACATTTTAGATCGGTTATACGGTTTTTGAAAAGTGTATACAGAAAATTATTTATAAATAGCACGTATTAATAAAGGAAACATTAAATTAAAGCTTAAGTTGCTATGTTTGCTAATTCTTTATCATAAAATGACTAGTACTTAATACATATGGAACCAATAAATTATAGGTACATACATTAACTTGGAAATTAAGTGTTTCCCAAGAGGGATTGATAAGGCAGCAACGACATGCAAATATATGCTGTGTGTTATGCAAATCACTTCTGCAAGACTTGGTAAACCAGGATAAAGAAAGTAGGCATGTGACGTATAGTCAGTGTGTGTGTGTGTGTGTCTGTAGGGTCTGGTTGGGCTGTAAATCCAGCACACACCAACATGAGAGAACTTTCACTTTACTCATCACCACAAACAATCTCTCTCTCTCTCTATCTCTCTCTCTCTCTCTCTCTCTCTCTCTGTCCATTTCAGCATGTCATTTAACCCAGATTGCTTTGATGTATCCCTCTTTTTCTATCACCTTGTCCACCCCCCACTCGTCCACTGCCCTCACTTCTAGAATATTTCTGTTTTCTCTCCTCGGTTTTTGACATTGGCCTCTTAGTCCTCTTTAAACATTTGTCCTTTTCTCTTCTGTCTCTTCGTCCTTTCTCAGTCTTTTGCTCTCACTTTTCTCATTCGATTCCTTAAATGAAGGTCTTAGTTTTTTCTCCATCGTGCCTTTTCTGGGGTCAGACTGAACTCTGAGACGGGTTTTTGTGACGTTCTGAGGACTGCGTGACATTTACTCAGTCAGAACTGGAAGGCTTTTCTCTCTCTCTGTGGGAGTTTATATTGTTGTTCATTTTGTCTGAAGAGTTGTGCTGTACTCAGCGTACGTCTGTGGTGTGAAATGTGTCCTAGTGGAGGTAATGGAGACATCATCAAATGAAAACCAGTTTATATTTAAATGCTAGCTCAACTTGGATCTTCTGCTTTTTTAGCAACAACAATGAGGTCCAGGAAAAGCATCATCTATTGTCTGAAGATATTTCACTAAATATTAGAGTTTTAGTTTTAGTAAGGATCCGATGGCGTTCAGCCATAAAAACAGTTGGCACTGAATGCCATCCCTCCAGATGCCCCTCTCCCCAACACTTGGCATTGAGTATGGTGACCTAAGGCTCTTTCTCAGTTGTCATATGGTTGGTTTTAAATAGAAGTGTGAATAATACATTTTAAAACATAAGGAAAACGACATTTTTCATGATATGGGGCCTTTAATCTCAGGCACATCAAAGCACAAAATACACAGTCACATAAAAGAGTGGAATGTGAACGTTTTCTAAGAGACCGGAAAAAAAAGAATCTTCACACAGAGCTGAGTAGAAACTGCAGCATCACTCTGGTTTATTTTTCTTACTTACTCAGTAATTTAAACCATTACATAAGACAGTAATGATGCTGAATGCAACTATGATTACAGGAGCACTTATTCTACAGTTCTCTCCATTATTGCAGAACCGCGAGAGTCCAAGAAGGAACTTCTTCATCTAATTTCCACAGTCTATTGCCACTAGCCAATCAGGCCTCATGATTTATAAGAACCTTAATGCTGCTGAAATTCACCTCAGCGCAGTGCTCAGTGTTGTTTCCTGTTTGGAGCCTGAATGGAAATGAGTGACTTCAACTGATTAATATTTCACTTCTCTCATGGCAATGTATTTTTTTTTCTGTTTGACTCTTTCTGAGCTTTTCACATCTGTTAATTCATGTTCTCTCTCTCTCTCTCTCTCTCTCTCTCTCTCTCTCTCTCTCTCTCTCTCTCTCTCTCTGTCCTCTTTCCCCCATCTTTTTCTCTTCTCATTTTCAAATACCCTCCCGTCTTTCTCTCGCTCTCTTTCTTACACTCTCTCTCCCTTGCCTTTTCCCCTCCCATCATATTTACTCACTGCCTTTCTTTCCTTTTTCAATCTCTCTTTCTTTATTTCCTCCCATTCTGTTTCTTTGCACCTTCCTCTCTCTCCCACCTCAAAATGTTATGCCTACACCCCCCCCCCTCTCTCTCTCTCTCGCTCTCTCTGGTTTCTTTCACCATGTCTCTCCCTCCATCCCTCTATTTCACCCACTGTCTCTGTCTCTTCATTCATTTTTCTTTCTTCTTGCTTTCAGTAAGTCCCCCCTTCTCTTTTCCTCATGTGCTCTCTCTCTCTCTCTCTCTCTCACTGGCTCGCTAGTGATCGTGAGGGTTTAGTGAAGGGGGATTTTGGGGCTCAGGTTGTGTCGCCTTTCTCACTGCGTCAGAGTATGTGTGTGTGTGTGTGTGTGTGTGTGTGTGTGTGTGTGCAATAGTTTCCCTGTGGCGTGAAAGTATTGCATCAGACCGAGTGATGACGGAGTTGAGCTAATATCCCGAGAGCTCCGGCCCATTCTCACACTCTACCTGTTTAACTCTCCTTATGATCCCACTGATATTAAAGGTAAGGGGGCTGAAAACACCAGCATACACACACACACACACACACACAAACACACCATACAGAGTGGATGCCACTCTTTGAAGCAGTGACATCCTTAGTCTGAAAAGACTAACTCTCTACTCTCTGAGAAACATTTCCACGAGCGTTTGATGGCAGCTGTGAGACCTGAGACCAAGTGCTGAAGTGGGAAGATTAGTTTTGGATGTTAAGCTCCACCCATCTCATCCCAGGGGTCTTGGATGAAGCGCCATCTCTCCCGAGAATTACCTTCCCTGCTCTGGAGCCCAATGCTGGAATGTTTTATACCCCTCCAGCTGGTGCTTGGCATTGGGCATGCTGACCTTAGTCTGATGTACAGCTGCTCCAGATTGTCCCATTAAATTACATTTCATTTCATTTCATTTCATTTCAAGAGAATGTTCCATCTCCCAGATGTATGCACATACATTATGCAGATGTACAGGCATTGTAGAATGCGTTAGAGATTCCTATTTATATATACACGTCTCCCTTTCCACTTTCTTTGCGACCCCTCCACCCACCTCTCTCTCTCTCTCTCTCTCTCTCTCTCTCTCTCTCTCTCTCTTTGGAGATTAGCCTGTGTTGTGGAGCTGTGAAATGAAACAGGAAGTGTGCTGGAGACTAAGTAGCGTTAAGCCTCTAGCTAGACGCAGAACGCTCGTATCGACCACAGAGCAAAGAAACGAGGGCCGGACGCTCGATAGAACACCGCTCTCTCTTTTCATCCTCAACCATGTACACAAAGAGAAAGAAAGGAGAGATGGAAGCATGTGTTTGTGCTTGTATTTAACTGGAGTCTTATAGTAGACTCAAAGACAAACATATTTACCAGAGGTTAGCTGAATCTAGCTGTTTAAAACAACAACAACAAAAAGTCCCCCTTTTCAGGCTTCTCCCCAAACCACTGCACCAATTAAATGCACACATTCTGCATGGACCTTTTTGTGTTACTCCACTTTAGCACTATATATCAAGCATTATGAGTTATACAGCATTTTCTGAATGTAGGAAAAATACGCAGAAAGGTTTAAAACAGCTTGTCAAAAACATAACGGTTATATTTTATTTGAAAAAACAAGTAAATTTCAGTTTATTCTAAAATATTTTGGGTCGGGTGGGGTTCCATAACCCTTTCAGCCATAGACGCTCCTCCTGTTCCCAGGCGCCTCCTCCCTCTCCCAGGCCTAAAGAATGAGTAGCCTCGGCACATCGCCTCTCATTGTCTGAGTCTGAGTCATTGCTATTGGTTTACAGAGCTGCCAATCACTTCTGACCCGCCTGCTAAGAGCTCTGAGCGTAAACCTGCCCCCGGGTAATTGGACACCGCTCAAATCCGGCAGCCGCTCATTGGTCCACATTTACACAGGGTTTAAAAAGAACACCCTCAAATTCGAATTCACGAAGAATTACGTAAAACTGTCCTATTTCATTGTGCTCTAGGAGCTCCAGAAGTGTGTTAACATTAAGCACGAAATAAAGGGATGTCTACGGTGGCCCGATGATTAAGGTATTTCGGGATTCTACCGATGATTTAGGAGCTTTCACTGGTGCTGCTCTTCTCCTGACGCTGAATCTTAAGTGATCTTACGTGTTTGTTATGGTTTAAAAGTGGGTAAATGGTGCTCCAGGTGTAAACAATCAGTACCGAGCAGGCTGTGCTCTCTTGGTATTTTCTGGAGAACGGTTGACTGTAAACGGCGGGAAGTCGGTGTGCCGGTAGTTGACTTATGAAAAATATGCATTGGTGTTGAGGACTGCGTGATATAGAAAATAGAAAGTAGGTAAGCCTAATTTCGCGGACCATCATTAGCCATATAGCCATTTTCACAGAAGTGTTTCTGGCATTTCTAAAACGGGAAAGTCCAAAACACATAGTCTTGTCATTAGAAGGTCTGGAGAAGCTTTGGTGCTTCATCAATGTCTTTGTTTACATGTGGCTTTAATAATCTGATTGTGATGTACAGAGAATATGGAGGGCAGGACGAATAAATGCAGAAATGAATAAAGGAGCACTGAGTTTTGCTTATAATATATAACACCAGCATCAGTGTTCTTCTTGTTCATTTTATTTAAAAATAAATACTAGATCTACCACTAAAGAACAAAGACGACCAAAAACACTAACAACGGATTCATTAATAACCTTTAACATACTAAAAGAACATTAGATGGGACCCTAGAAAATCTTAGCTTGCCTGGAACCAAAATATGCTTTTATTCGCAAACTTTTATTTTGAAAATGCGCCACAGAGATGAACGCGATTTGGCAGCGAGTCGGACACAGGGTGGGTCTTCTTTTAGCCCTCGATAAGGCGCCTGTTGAAATATAAAGCTGCTCCAATCATCAGCGTCACTGGCCTCCAATTCACCGCCTGGTTTATAGAGTTAGTGTTTACCAGCTCTGGGCTTGAGGTCAGTAACAAGAGCACAACAGATAACAATGACGGCTAATTACAGTTATAAAAGTGGCTTGTGTGTAATAACTGTTAGGGAAATAGAGGCGGATCTGAGAGTTAGTTAACGTTAATATTAGCTGTGTTCAGGTTGAGAGAAAGCGCTCTAAACACACACATATATATATATATATATCAGTGGCGATTGCTCTTCAAGACTCCAAGGGAAGCTCAGCTTCCCCTAAAATGTCAAAAAATAAGTGACAAAATATATACTGTTGTGTGTACATGTCATTGAATAAATATGCACTACAATGCGCTCAACTTTTGTTCAGAATCAGCTTCTTATCACTGGTAAAGACGCGGCTTTCCTCTCAATCATTCCCACAGCTTCACAGTGCTTTAAACAGTGAGAACACTGAGCGTCCACAGAGTTCAATAGCGAAGCAGCGAAGTGCAGCGAAACGAGACGAGTCATTGGATAAATGCTGGGCTTTGTCCCGCCCATCGGACGCTAAGGGTCTCTGGGGCTCTATGGGGCAGTGGGCTGGCCTCGGCTGGCCCGGACGCTCAGCTTCTGCATGGTGATTGGATGATCTGTTTGAGGCTGAATCCCTTTTTGATTGACAGCGAAATGAGCGAATCAGCGACCCTTTGGTGTAAAGATCAGAGGGAGCGTTACATTTTCATTCGGTTCTGCGTTGAACTAGACTTTTTTAATCATTTTAGCGGCATTTTCTTTGTTAAAAACGACTAGCGACAAATCGAGCTTCTATTTCTGGTGGGGTTTTTTGTAGCTGCTTGTGTTTGGAGACTGACTTCTATCACTCTTTCTGACTTCTATCGTAGTTTCTGTCCAGCGGGTGCTGCTGAGCCCCTCCACCGTCACAAAGCACTCACAGGCGGACACACTTCACATGGGCCAAGGCCGTTTAAGCCTAGCTCTGCTGGACGTTGAGAGGACACTAGTCAAGTCCCTGGAAAAGACGCCTTGTTGGTACGACAGGGTCACAGATCATTTTCTTAAAAAGGAACGGAGGGTAGAATTTACGTATAAATAAACCGACACGTTTTATGATGTAGGCCGAAATTGAGCTTCCCCTCCTTGAAAGACCAGCATCCACCACTGAGATATATATATATATATATATATATATATATATATATATATATATACACACCACTTTTAGCAGTGTTTCTGTAGTGTAGTATGTTATGTCTCATTCTCTAATCAAATGATGCTCCACATCATTTTAAATGCAGTATTTTACTGCTGTATCTACAGGAATCAGCTTATAACTATCTGATGTTTTGGGAAGGGGGTGGGCTTTGACTCAGCAAATATGTCCCCCACCAATATCAAACTCACTCCTACACCCTTGCACCTGCCTTTGCTCATTTTTGCACCGATTGAAAAGTGAGAAACTGATATTTTAATGAATACGCCAATTTTCTGTATTTTTGAACATTGATGTTAATGTTGTCTGTGGTGTTTTAATGTTAAGCTACTGATTTAGACAGAGAAGTTGATGTTACTTCAATAAATTAGAAAGTTGTAAACGTGCATGTGTATTTTATTACCATTTTTGGGGCGATGTGGTACAGGTTGGGCGTGGAAATTCCCCTTCGTCTGAGGTGGGGAATGATAGAAAAAAATTGAGAACCACTGCTTTATGGCTTGGCCTGGGTTAAGGGCAGATTTAAGGCTGTTATTCACGCTGGGTAGACATCAGACATTCGTGAGTACGTCCACAAATGGCAAACCCAACTATATTTTGTACACATTGTATTTTTAAATCCTGGAATGGGCTTTTAGTAAAAAAAAATGTACTGGATATAAGCCATCTCTGTTAATATTAGCACGTATGCGTGGGCCTGGGTTTGGTTCAGGTGTCAGATTTAGAGCTTTGACTGAAGATTCTTGGATCACATTTTTGTTTGGAGCAACGCATGTGAATTTAGAGTGTGGCTATTTGCACTCAATGCATATTTATGTGTTTGAGTGGCTGTTTAGGTGTACATTCTTTTAAATGCTCACGTATTGAAATTATTGATCAAACCCACACACACACAGACAGACACACACACACAGAGGTGGTCTCTTGCAGATTTCAGGTAAATGCTTTATTGATTTGTCATTTGTAAAACTTCAGCCAGTCTTATTCATCTTATGAGCATAAACACCAAGGACCAATTACACACTCTTTCTGTCTCTCTCACACACACAGAGTGTTATAGCTTCAGAATGGCCACCATCATTTTCTGTTTTAATGAACTATGTGCATTCACTGAGCCCCTGGGAAAATGTGAAATTATTTGTGGTCACACTGGAGCATTTTGTTCCAAAAAAATAACAAGAGTTTGGGATTATGCTCTTATTATTTACCTCATTGATCTCCTCGGCCCAAGCATGATTCCACCGCAGGGTCTCGTACAAGCCACAAAACAACTGAATGCGCATAAAGATATTTTTTATATTTTAACTTTTTCCTGAACTTATTCTTCTAGCCTTCCTCAACACAATCCAACAACTTTAACTCAGGATACTATAACTCAGTAGTTCATTAGTAATAATTTTGAAATTGATATTTAACGTATGGGTAAATACAACTTTTCTTCATTCATTCATTTTCAGCTTCAGTGTTACTGTTCAGGGCTGTGGTGTGTCCAGAACCTACCAAGGATCACTGGGTGCAAGACCGGAGCACCACCCGGACAGAGCGCCAGTCAATCACAGGTCATCACACACTCACCCAATAACACACACTCACACCGGCAGAAACTTTGACACGGCCAATCCACCTACCAGTGTGTTTTCCGACTGTAGGAGATAACCCGAGCACCTGGAGTAAAACTACAAGGACACGTGGAAACTCCTCAAAGTCAGTGATTTAAACAAGTTACCTTTCAGTTACTATTTTATTACTATAATGTTATACGTGGGTAATAATATTATAGTAATAATATAGTATAATGTGTTTAGCCAATCAGAAGAGTATGCCACAGTTTGTCTAGCTGTAGTTTGTGCATAGCACATTGTTTCCTTTATTCTGTATCAACAGAGAAACATCCACACGGCAAGCAGAGTCATGAGCTGTGGAGGAACACAATGAGAAAAATGAGTGGACACAAATAATCAGCTTTAATTCAACACTAGTTTACAAGGGGCAAACTATATATATAGATATAGAAATGGATAGATATATAAACAGAAATGGATAATAAAACATTAGAGTTCCTTTTAAAGCACGCTAATGGTGTAATGCTAATGAGTTTCAAACTGTGTGTGTGTGTATATATATATATATATATATATATATATATATATATATATATATATATATATATATATATATATATATATATATATATATAAACAAACACTTTAATAAAGTTGTGCATGTGTCAGTAACTGACTTAGCCTTGATTTCACAAGGTATTGATTATT
Organism: Hoplias malabaricus; assembly: GCF_029633855.1. Classification (NCBI taxonomy): domain Eukaryota; kingdom Metazoa; phylum Chordata; class Actinopteri; order Characiformes; family Erythrinidae; genus Hoplias; species Hoplias malabaricus. The sequence goes on from NC_089803.1 coordinate 61,882,541, forward strand.
TACAAAAGACTGGCCTATTTCAGCCGGATATTTACTCTAATTACATCATACTTCCCCCCAGGAGCTGATCCAGTCACTTAAAACGATCAGGCACACATGATCACACACACACACACACACACACACACACACACAGAAGCACATTCAGAGTGGTATTGAGGTGTGTTATCTCAAAGGGCTTCAAAAAATAGGAGAGAAAGAAAAAATCAATGAACAGCTCAGGTTGAGCACAGAACACACACTTATCTCCCAGAGCCATGAAACACTCCGGCTGCTGCACAGAATCCCTGACAAAACAGCTGATTATAAGAGTATGCAGCTTTGCTAGCGCACACACACACATAATGTACACTCATGGACTTTCCCACTTTATAATGGATATATATAATAACTCTGTTTACACATTAGTAGCAGATGTAACTTCACTGTAATTACTGATATTCAATTTACTGGTGTACATGGATTCTAGTAGCACAGGTTCTATACACGTGTACAACCTGAGTAGTAATTATCAAGATTCACTTGTCTAATTACATGAATTAAAACTGTAGTTGAGGCATATGCGTATGTGTACTCGCCACACTACTGTAATACATCTGCAGCAGTGACTATATCAGCCTTAGTCTTATTGGTTTTAAATTTCTTAACATGCAAATACACGTAAAGTGGCATCAAATGTGTTGGGGGCAGTTAGGGTGCGACAGACAAACCGTATTTATTTTATAGCTTTTAAGTTTTTTCCTCCATATTTTGTTTGGAAGAACATTCCAAACACTCAACAAATGTCAGTCAAACCTGGACACCCGGAGCCTGAGAAACAGACATGTGACAACCTTTATACACACACACATCAGTCATACATGTACACACACACACACACACACACACACAATAATAATGAAAAAAAAAAAAAAAACACAATACATTATATATGAACTGACATGTATTCACCTGGACACATTTCACTGAGGGAATACACACATATGAATGGACACACACACACACACACACACACACACACAGATGCACTCTGAATGTGTGTACTGTGTCCTGTAGTGTGACTCTTTGCTCCTAGTTTGATGTGTGGCGTGTCTGACAGGAAGTTGTAATTAATTTCCCACGCTCCCCTGTCCTCACCCCTGATTGGCCGATTTTCTGTTCTGATGTTGGAGCGGCGGCCCAAGATGCACTGGGGCTGTCACTGTTATTCCCTCTGCACCCGGCCTGTCACACACCTGCTACCTCACCTGAGATACAGCTAATTATACACACACACACACACACACACACACACACACATCACCACCCACAGTGAGAGAGGCGTGAGACACCTGTCAGACCTCTCTACCTCTCTCTCTCTCCCTCTCTCTCTCTCTCTCTCTCCTTTTTTTTAGCATGGCTGCCTCTCTTTGTCACTTTTCACTTTGCTGTGTATTTCTACAGCAGACGAGAGACATACAGGTGTCCTCTTATTACACCTGCAGTTGCCCTCTCTCTCTCTCTCTCTCTCTCTCGCTTTCTCTCTGCAAATGTAATAGAATGCCCTGGAGCAGCTGCACATGAGCTTAAAATCACTATGTGCAGTGCCAAATTTTGCCTTGTGAACTAATCTTCCAAAACATTGTTACCTGCCTTTACTGATGTTCTTGTGGTGGACGCCATCAGATATTCATAGAAATGTTCCAACATCTATTCAGAAGTCTTTCCATAAGAGGAGAAGCTGTTGCTGCAGCAACGGGGGCGAACCTCCTGTTAATACCCTTCTATTCAGAAAAGAAAGTTTAGAGCAGGTTTTTCAAAACATTTGGAGTTGCTGAGGAGACTTCAGAATGCTGTAGAGATATTGTTCTTGTCTCCTTTGGACTGGCAGCACTTCAAAAATTTGGCAGCGTCGTCCTTGATGGACAAATAGCTGTGCTTTATTTCGATGTCTTAATATATTGAAAACAATTGTCTACTAGTTTTTGTATTTTTCTTGGAAGCTTGGTGGTGGCTTATTGTATCGAGGACAGACTGTCTGTCTCTGTCTGTCAGGTCTGGTTTTTCGTGCGGACAACATCATCATGCATTTTAAGGTGATTATGTATGTTGTGGTTAATTTCCAAAGCATGTGTCCATGAAATAAATGTAAGTCAATGTAGATTCCCCACAATGCATAGAAACAAACGTGTTTGTGTGTGGGAAGGCTGTCTGATATGGTGTCAATCAGCAAGTAAGTGACTTGTATAAGCTTTATAGATCTCCTGAGACTTGTGGTAAAGTCTGAGTCACCCCTCAGGACCAAGAAGATGAGATCAAACTGAACTGAGTCATAAGAGATTGTGTCAGATTGTTCCAGGATAAACTACAAGACCAAAGGACAAATAAAAACAAACTTGCCTGAAATGAAAGAGACAGACTTCACTCATAAAACTGCAATCCTGTGAACTTTACAGCAAATTACTGTCAGTCTGCAGTGAGTTACTAGATGTCATACACTGTTAATTTACACTCTGTACTATTAAAACCACAAGTCACAAGTGCACATTCATCTGCTTCACTCTGTACCATCTGATGCTGTACTGCAGCTATAGCTCCACCCACAACAACTTACTGATTCACTGCCTCCACACAGTTTAAACGTAATACAAAATATTAATGGACTAAGCTGCACAATCCCACATCTATCTACGGGAAAATGTAATGACGTGTATAAGCAATAGTTACTGGACACTTGTAATGTTATCTAGGACCAGGTGGAAGGATGCAGGGGCAAATGTGGTTTGTTTAACACAGAGGTGAACATTAAATAAACATTAAATTACAGAGCATAAATGCAGGAATACCCGGGCACACCACCACTGCTACACTGACCATGACTGACAAGACTGAAGTGAAGACAAAGGGCTTTTAACAATACAGACAACAGAGAGCACCTGTGAGGTCAGCCACATGACCACAGACAACTCACAGGTCCAGGCGGGTAATGTAATGAAACGTCAAAACCTAAACAAGAGCACACAGAAAAGAAACCAGCAAGACCAGGGCATGCATTATTTCACTGTTAACACGTACATGGTATTAATGAATAATTATGAAACGTGTACGTGTTGCATTAGATATGAATTTCAAATGTACTGTGACAAGGTGAGAGAAGTCTTTGGTGAGTTCAGTGTGAATGAGCGCTTAGCTCTAGTAACGAGATAAAACATGCCAATGACTTTACAGCTCATTTATAATGGTTTTAGCTGGATTTAGGATAGGACTGGACAATAATTCAATATCAATGTACAGGAGGTCCTCGGGTTACGTCAGTCCCGAGTTACGATGTTTCGTGGTTACGACACATCTCCCATTTACTGTATAAAGCCTTGTTTCGACTTAAGTGGTTTTGTGTCGTAAACATCGTAACGTGAACTTCGTGTTTGGTGTGTGCAGCGGAAGAATACACGGTTACGCGGCTCGGGACCGAGGAGGATAGGTGTTAGGAGAGGATAAGTGCTTACAGTATGTACATATGTTCCGACTTACACCGAAAATCGGTTTACAACGTGACGTAAGAACGGATCAACGTCGTAAGTCGAGGACCCCCTGTATTGCAATGTTAAATGTTTCAATAGCAATGATATTCTTATGCATATTTTTAATATTTCAGTATGTATTATTTACAGCATCTGACTGATGGACATCACAGGGAGCTGCCACCAGTTCACTGCACTACACTTAAAATATTAATATTGACAAAGCCACAGGGTTCGTGTTTGATGGTGTTGTCATGTTGCTTTCAGTTCTTGCCAGTTTTTTCTGTGTTCATTTTTTTTTATTGTTCATATCAATATCGAAATAATATTCTATTGATCAATATTAAGATATTGCGATATAAATTTTGACTTTCGTCCAGCTCAAATTTAGGAATATGTTTTGGACGTTGAAAAATGAAACAGAATGAACAAGTGTGTGCTGCTAATGTTAATTTTCTGTGCTGTAGTCAGATGATGTGCTTTCATAAATAAAGTGACATTTGGAGGTATTTTATCCTAAATAACAGTGGAAAGGAGCTTTTAAAAGTCAAATTTTATTATTTTTTATTCCCTCTTTCCCTCTCTCTTCTCTCCTCTCTCTCTCTCTGATGTGTTGTGACATTGAAGGACAAGTCACAGACCGGACGTGTCAGTCACCTCACAAAACCCTCTGTGAATCACACACACATGCGCGTACACTCACACACACACAGTCAAAAACAAACACAGATGGAAGGTCATACATATTCCACATATTTATGAAGTGCTTTGTCAGACACATTATTATTATTTGTTTAAATTTCTAATGTAATGACTTCCAATGAAGTCTTTAGATAAACAGCACTTAAAGCTTTCATTTTTGAGAGAGAAAGAAAATGATGTTTCATTCTCAATTCAGATCTGACAAAACCCATAGGGTTTATATTTTTGTCAACATACGGTGATAAAACAACTCAAAACTATGGGTCTGAACAGATTTGGAGCTGTCAGGAAGACGCAAAGGAAGAACACGTGCTCACACGCACCTGTGGACACTTTTGAGTGGCCAATTTCATTTGTTAATGGTGTGTTCCAAAATATTCAGCTATGGAAAAAAAAATAATGTCTATCATTTTATTTGCAATGAAGTAATAAAAAAAATCTGGGTGAACTTCCTCTAAGATTGGAGGTTCCTTAATTTTTGCCTGGGGTAATATATTTAATACAGAGCTAGAGCATTTTTTTTAAATAATGAATCACAAACTCTGAACTGAACTAATGAATGTCTGTGTTCTGTAGGAACAGAGGACTTGTCCTATGACATCATTCCTTGATGAAATGAACAGATGAGAGGAGGGGAAGTAAAGGCAAATAGCCCGCCGGTATTTATCTCATTTCTCCAGATTGGATCGGGACCTTGATGTTACACTCAGTACATAATTAGGAGAGAAACTGAGAAAGAGAGAGAGAAAAAGAGATGGGGGGGAGACACTGGTTGAGTGAGAAAACAAGGACTAGCTGGAGGTGCTTGCAATAAAAAAAGAGTATCTGACTGCTTTAAAGTATAAAAGCCCTCTCTCTGTGACAAACCGTACGAGTCGTTTAAGCCAAATTACCACTCTTCCCTCTCTCCTCCGGGGAAGGACTGTGCAGAGAGGAGGAGAAAAGAAAAGAGATGCACTGCTTTGTGGAAACAAGCATGGGACTGTACTGGGAGGGCATAAAATACTCAACATATCCTAGTGGTGTCGATTCAGTTGGGAGCATTACAATTAATCTTAAATAACTTGTTGAAATGTTACTCAATACCATATGCACTCAAATTAATTTCTCTTGTAAATGTACAAGCACTGTGTACCCATATTAATTCAGTATCTTATTACTTTACTACTGGGATGTAACCAAATACAACTACCTTATTAAGATAAAAAAAAAAAAAAAAAAGATAATACTGTGGCATCCACCATAGCTTTGGTGGGACCTTTTGGGACTCATGGAAGCCAGCGTATTTGTTGTGTTTTAGGAATTTTTTTGCATATATTGAAGGGTTATGTGTAGTAGTATTATCGTGTTTGTGTGTGGGTTTGTCTTGAGGTGTGTACAGCCTGTTTCATCGTCTTCGAGGGGTATGAGGCCATAAATATTGCTCACACTCTCACTGCACATGATGCCAATCCCTGGCCTGTTCCCTTGTTCCTGTTCCCTGTTAGGGGCATAATAAAAAGCACGCTTGAGCAGAACGACTGTCCCCCAGCTCTCCCCAGCTGTTTCCCTAAATCCACACAAACTGACTGTTATGAACCCAAAGATGCATCACAGACACACTGCTGTAAACTGTGAACGTACAAATTCACACTGAGACCAGGCACAACAAAAACATACAACTCAACACCTTAACAGAAACAAAATGGCGGCGGCCTGTGTAGCAGCAGCTACTCTAGCTCCCGTTTTTATGTTAAATCTACCATTTTTTACACACTGCCATTCCTTGCTGCTATTATTTAATTTCATAGACATAGTGCCTTAGTCTTTGTAGTTGTATTGTCTATAGTTGATTGTGAGTATGTCTATTTAAACTACGTATTGTCTTATTTTGCCTAGCACATTGGAGTTTGGAGAACTGGAACCTCGTTTAGCTGTGCACTGCTGTGTGTTTGTCTAAATGACAATAAAGTTCACTTTGACTTTGACTGGAGTATTAAAAAAACAAAACTGTACTTCTGCTGGGGTGTTAGATGTAACGTGGTAAAGCAATGTGATTAACAAAGCAGTGTAATACAACACAGTCACTGTAATCACGTCATGAATAACAGCCACTGACATAATCAGTCTTTCCTTCGCAAGATGCACTATTTGTCTTGGTAGTGTGGGTCTGTAATTCGAGAGAGTGTTTTTACCATCTGCAATAGTTGACTGTGTATTTTAAACTGAAGCGTTCGACGACATTAATATTAAACACAAGAAAAGACTGCTGCAGAAAAGAGACCCAATTTAAACTTTATTCAAAATTAGCTGTTTATGTGAAGGTTTTGTTCGTTTGTTTATTTAGTCCGCCCCCCCCCCCCCCCCCCAGCTAATTATTGGATTTAAACCTAAAGAAGCTATTAATGCACTATCAAAGCATTAATAATATACAGCATTTATTTATAGCATTGTACATTCTTCTATCCTTTCCAACAAGGACCGTTTTTTTTTCATCACTTTTCTCCTCCTCCTTTGGGTTTCATTTTTTTCAGCAATTTCCATCTTTTTTTTGTTTTTGTTTTTTGTTCCTTTTATTGTCTTTTTTCAAATTCTTTCACTCAGGAGCTGTTGGATTAGCAGCTACAGCTAATGAAATGTAATTACAGGGCTGTCGATAAAGATCGATCTTGTGTGTGTGTGTGTGTGTGTGGAGCTGATAGACTTTATTCCCTGCAGGTAGTCCGCTGAGATGGCTGATAGCATTGACCCGATGGCTCAGGGATCAGGTAGACCTGTCCAACTCTTATCAAATCAGCCAGATTACACACACACACATACACACACACACACATATATAATACCACCAGACACCTGACTCTGTCTGTGTGTGATAGGAAAGGAGACAAAGAGAAACACAGAGAGAGAGATAGACTAAAGCAACAAATCTCAAAGTTGCAAAGTATTTGCGTCACTACTTCAGCCACTAGCCACTAACTGTCAAACAGAGACACTGTGTGAGAGAGGGAGGGAGGGAGGGAGTGAAAGAATGAAAACAAAACACAAAGAAAAAGTCTAAAGAAAGTGAGTAAGAAACGCAGAGAGAATGAATGAGAGGGAGAGTTTGGGAGTACGGGAGAATGAGGTAGAAAGATTTCTGACTTTTCCAGACTTGTATATTAATGTAGAAACATTTGACTAAATATTTTACAGTGTTTCTTTTGGTTCACTTATTTGAACAGATGTTCATACTATGTAACTACTATGTGATTAATCCTACCATAGTTGTGTCTGTACTGAACGTGAACAGATTTGTGCCATTAATATTCGCTTCACACAATACAGTTATTTACAGCATCTAAATTGTATTGATAATTGTCAATCAAGTAATTTGAGGTAATTTTAGTCTATATGTTTGTAGGATATATGCTGCATTATTTCATGTAAGGGACTCCAGCAACAATGGAATTGCTCACGGAACGAGGATTGTACAGATCCATGCTTCAGAATCAGAATCTCCTTTCAGAGAAAACTCTGAATTCAAACAAATGGCCATTTTTGTAACTGTAGCTTGCAAAGTGTACATTTACTTGTGCGGTCGCTGCATTCACAGTCGCAGACGAATTTATAACTTTTCTTTCCCTAAGACACTTACAAAAGCTTTTTTGTCTACTTTTCTATCAAAGTTTTTCACCAGACTGCACTTTCAGAAAGTGCTGGAGAAAAAAAAATTCTGTATTAACACTGTTAAATGTCTTACAGATATTCACTGACATACAGCTTTCAGCAACATACTCTCGTTACTATATTCATTCATTCAGTGTAACTGCTTATCCAGTTCAGGGTCACAGTGGGGCCGGAGCCTACCTGGAATCATTGGGCGCAAAGCAGGAATACACCCTGGAGGGGGCGCCAGTCCTTCACAGGGCAACACACACTCACTCACTCATTCACTCACTCACACACTCACACCTATGGACACATTTGAGTCAGCAATCCACCTACCAACAAGTGTTTTTGTACTGTGGGCGGAAACCAGAGCACCTGGAGGAAACCTATGCAGACACAGGGAGAACACACCAAACTCCTCCCACTCACCCACAACCCCTAGGTTCCTGGGGCTGTGTGACTGTGACACTACGTGCTGTGCCATGTTAAACTCCCCTCTGGTGAATTGGGTTAGCTTTACCCTTAAGAGAGGGAATGGCTCACACCCAGTAGAACCTCATTACACAATGTTCTACCAGAGCAAGTTTGGATCATATGCCATCTCTGGTGAGTAGATTCGTGTTGAGTTCCACAAGCTGAGGGAAATCTACTAGTTTAAAGGCAAGGCTGCCCTGTTCCCCAAGTTTGCACTCTTTAAAATAAAGATGCTTCAAAAGTTTCTTTGATGTTCATTCAAACCAAACATTGTTTGTGGTTCTAAAGGCTCAAGTAATGGTTTTGGGCTTTGGCCATTGTCACCAGGTAGGAACCAGGTTGGAATGAGTTGCAGGAGTTACACTAGGGAGGACAAGGGGCTGAATGAGCACATGAGTTGTGTCCCTAGAGAGAAAGGGTCAAATCCTCTGGATGTCGTGGAGCAGAATCCTGCATGACCAAGTCAGATAAATCTAACGGCACACCCTACAGGGGTTTGTTACAGAGACAGACTGTGTGTGGTCGATCTTCTGCTGAGAGACAAGAGCTGTGAACCATAAGACCCATTCAAACGCCACTCTGTTCACTTCTACCCCATACCATTCCAATCTATTAAATTCCAAACTTAAAATTTCCCATGACTGAAATGGATGCTACTCTATTCAGTTCCACCCAATTGGATACAAATTTATTCAATGATTCTTATCCAGATAACACTCTATTCCATTCCTCCTATCAGATAACAATCTATTCAGCTCTCCCTGAGCAGATTTCACTACATTGGATTCAGTGCTGTTCAATTCCACCCAATCAGGTGCCACTTTATTCTGTATCAGACAATCAGATACCACTTTTTGGAACTCTATTAAATCTGATACCGCTCTGTTTAGTTCACAAATTCCCATATGTAGAGGAATTCTGCAATCAGATTTTGGAAACCCAGAGCACCCGGAGGAAACCCATCCTGACACAGGGAGAACACACCAAATTCCTTATAGAGAGTGACCTGATTTGAGCTTTGCACCCTGGACCCTGGGACCCAGGAGTTGTTGGCAGAGACACTCACTGTAGCACCACTGTCCCACAGACACAGGTTTAGTTTTGTGGCACTTTCGGTCTGTGTTTACTTTCATATGATTTTCTCATCTTGGTTCATGCTTTTCCACATTTGGGGGTTTACTCATTTGTCTGCAAACCTCAGTTGCAGATGCTGTTTCTCTGCCATAAGCAGAAAGAGAGAAAGCCTAGCATACCAGACTAAGACCCTTTGTTTTTTTTTTAAATCCCTTACAAATACGGGCTTTGTAAACACATTAGGCCGGTTTACAAAGTGGTAGCAAATGGTGAGGAAACATCTTCAGAATTTTATTGAAAGCATTTTTTGATCAAAAACGTCGCCTTTAAATTCCTCTTTACAGATAAAGGTTTACACAAAATTCTGTTCAAAGTCTCCCACTGAGAGCAAAACATTCACTCCACATTTCTCTAATGGACTCAAACAGGGCGGATAACGATAACACAATGTTAGAATCTGTGTCCAGCTGCGTGCATTTTCTGCACTAAGGATGTTAGTCGGAGACACTTTTGAAGCTGTGAATAAGCCACTCTTTGTCCTCCATAATTTCAGTTATATAATTTTCTTACTAAAAATACACAGTTCTCACTATTCAGGGGCCATTTTAGATGTATGTGTGAATAACAAAGAAATGTGTGAAGCATAACACTGAACTTGTGAATGAGGAGAATGCGACAAGGTGAAATATTGCATGCAAACACTGCTGTTTTTCAAGCTGAGATCTTCAGTATTTCCAACAGTAAAATCATGACTTTTTTGTGGATTCTGGAATAAATAAGAAAATGTGTTCATTTTTCTAACAGAGTTTTCTTTTTTGGCAAGCGCTATGTGCAAGAAAATGGCCATAAAATAAGCAAAAACCTATCGCTTGCTGCTATAGCATATGCTATATTTCAGAATCCCCATGAACTGAATACTGAATAAGAGCATTGGATGAAGTGCCATGTCTGATTCACTGTTTAAATTACCACAGAAACTCACTTGTAACTCGAGTTGTTTAGTTTTGTAGCACTTTCAGTTTTTTCATGCAGTTACTCATCTCAGTTTTATAGACATTCCACCCAAAGTAACCTGAAACAGCAGAAATAAGTCATTGTTAACCGCAGGACTAGAGCAACACCCTAATCCTCGTTCATGCTTTTTGATGTTTGGAGTTCTCTCCTTTGTCTAAAAACTCCAGATGCTGAGAGAGAGAGAGAGAGAGAGATGCCTAGCATATCCATTTGCGGACAGTGGGGCTTCATAAACACATTAGACCACAAACACAGACTGGCGAGATAGAAAATGGTGAGGAAACCAAAGTATCTTCAGAATATTAGAAAAAGTGATTTTTCATTAAAATCACAAACATCGCCTTTAATAAATGAAACACACACACACACACACACGCACACTGTGTAGACACAGAAGGTCTATGTCTGCTTCATCATTAAAATTACCTTCAAATCCAGTTACACTTCTGCTGTATGTGAAGGAATGTGTCTGTGGAAAAAAAATGTGTGTGTGTGAGAGAGAGAGAGAGAGAGAGAGAGAGAGAGAGAATGAGAGAGAGAGAGAGACCAGGCTAAAAGCTTTCCAATTAAATGATGCTCCACAGGCCGGCGTCTGGCCCATCTGCACCCTGTCACCATAGCAACTGTCAGGTAGATTTCCTGGTGGCTACCAGAGGAACTTACTGTTCCAATCTCTCTCTCTCTCTCTCTCTCTCTCTCTCTCTCTCTCTGTTTTTTCCATCTGTATACTTTCTCCTCTTCCTTTGCTTGTTTGCTTCTCTTAATGCCTTTTTCTTTACCATCATATTCCTCGTATTCCTCTATTTTCTGTACTCTTACAACCCACCTTTCTTTTTCCTTATTTTTTTTCTCACACACATTCAGTGTACTTTATTATTTCTTCTAAATTCTCTCTCTCTCTCTCTCTCTCTCTCTCTCTCTCTCTCTCTCTAAGCTTTGTGGTAGCAGGTGGCACTCCTCCATATTGTCTCACTGTGCACTAATCAATAACTGTAATGAGTCTGCTTTATTAGTGTTATTGTTTCCGGATTCCACAGCCTACTGATGTATATTTAATGTTGGCACACAAACACACACACACACACACACAGAACAAAGACAAAACCACAAACATCATTATATGTCCATTATTGTGGCCTTAGAAGGAGCTGTTAGATGGTATCTTCATCCACAAATGCTTCTGTTTATAGCAACTATTTTGGAAATGCTGGACTCACAGAGGAGATCATTCCCATCCTACCGAGTGAGAAAGTCTAGAGCAGATGTCTCTGACTCTAGATCTACAAAGTAAACAACAAGGTATGTGAGTGTAATAAGACAGTGAGCGGACACAGTGATTAAAAATCCCAGAAGCACTGCTGTGTCTGATCCACTAGTATCAGTGTCAGTGTCACTTTAGTGGCAAACTACAAAGTGCAGCTGAGTGCTCATGCATTATGAGTGTAGAAAGTCATGGTTTTAATATTATGGCTGATTAGTGTCTAGATTAAAATGCAGAAAATGAGAACAAGAAGGTAGCCAACTGATACACGACTCTCATTTTGTTCAATTTCAAGTGCTTTCCTTATATGTTTAATATTTTGAAAATGTTATTGTATCGTTTCTATTCACTATCGCCATCTCTCTCTCTCTCTCTCTCTCTCTCTCTCTCTCTCTCTCTCTCTCTCACACACACACACACACCAACCACATGAAGCCTGTTCCCTCTGGAGCTGGCAACCCTCTTCAGAACACACATCCTGTCCCTCTCTCTCCCCAGGAGACAAGACCATCCTCCATCTGTCCCCCCCACCTCACAAACACACACACAGTTGTACACCCCCAGAAGGGTGGTCCATCACCACCTGTCAGATCCAGATTCTGCCTCTTTCTCTTTCTCCATTCTTTCTTTCTTTTAATCTTACTAGTTCTACCTCTTTCTATCTCTCTTTACAGATTCTCTCCCTACATTTTTTTCTTTCTCTCATTCTCTCGTGCCCTTTCACTTTTACATCTTATACTCTCTCTCTCTCTCTCTCTCTACACTATAAATCCCCTTATTCCACTTTCTTGTTGAATGTCCCCATTCCATCTTCAGTTTTGCTTTCTTAGAGAGAGTTCTTAAGCATTTTGTATGGTGTCTTTGATGCGTGTGTGTGTGTGTGTGTGTGTGCGTGTGTTTGGTACAGTCCCAAGTGTGTAACTTTTATACGTTTTATTCTTCTCTGAATGAGCCAAGGCCGATTGGAGTCACCCCAGCTTCACTGCTCTGGGAGAATTCAAGGATTAAACACATACGGTTGAAGACTTCCACACATTACACACCTTGTAGTTTTTAGTTTCTTTGTTTTTAGGAGTGAATGAACCTTTTTGCCATTTTTAATTTAATTTTCTGCTTTTCATAAGCACTTTATTACATGTCGTTGCATATATATTTACATATGTCACATTGTTAAAAAATGTGATTTACACCTAATCTGGACCACAAAACCACACAAGCAGTTTTCAGATTTCTCTAGCAGCCCGCCTCACCTCCCCAACACAACACGGTTGCTTAGCGACAGAAAGTACACGCAGTACTGTATATACATACTATTTTAAGACGCTGGTCGAACAAAAGTTCACTCGCGGAGACGGATCATGTCTCTGTTCTCTAGCAGTGATTCTGAATGCTGTCGAGACTCACTTAGACTTCTTTTAATCAAAGAGGAGAAGTGACTTATTGATGCTATAAATAACAATACCTGTCAAAAGTTTGAGCACGCTTGCCATTTCAAAATGTTTCTAATAAATGCGAATGCCATTGTTAACTCGGTTGCTTTTTGCCTTCTTGTTTGCCTTAGCTGAAGTAGGAAGATTATTATAAAGGTGCTTTTATTGACTTAACGCGTCAAAGACATCTCAGTGCAATGCAACTAGGAAACTGAATAAACATCTGACAGAAACCCTAGCTTTGACGGTTCCTTTGTTGTGGTGTCACCACTCATCAGCAGAAACCTCTCCACTCCTTAAATCACCTTTGGTTCAAACAGAGTTGGGTTTTTGTGTGGAATAGAAGCCGACCAATATTTATTTTTAGGCGCAACCTGCTGTTCATATAGAAAGGGACACTTCAGTGAAGATTTAATGAGTTTCAAACACACATAAAAGAAATCAATGACATTGTAGTCTTGGTAGACCTCTGAAGCGATGCCATGGATATGTGGTAGGTAATATGCCCATATAAGGAATGTCATGATTCTCCATATAAAACAAAATGTATGGAATGGTTTCAACTGAAAAGTAACAGTGAAAATAACTATAATAAAAAACTGTACTTTGTATCTTTCCGTCAAGAGCAATGCCTGAGGATTTTCAGCTCCAAAAAGATTTTCCCATGACAGGGAAAATCAGGTCAAAGGTCAGTTTCCAGACAAGAGCTTCTCTGACCTGTGTTGGGGGAGCCCTGGAGTCTCATTATATCAAACATATAGGTCCCTTAAACCCTGCGCTTTAAGTGTTCATCTGAGACAAAACCAAGATGCAAGATAAATGATCTACATTCCCCTTTCTTCACTTTAAGCTTTCAGTTCATAAAGGTCTTTTCAAACTTTTGCACATTTCATATCAGTGGAGCCAAATTTATCTAACACTATCTCCAAAAAAGAGCACATAAGAGATATTTGTAACACATCAATGTTATGATTCATTACGACTCATAGTTATGCTGTCCACTGGTGGCAGTGTTTCACTTAATCCACAGAAACAGAGTGTTACAAAACTGAGGAAGAATTACAGAAACAGTGCTGTAAACTGTTCTGGGAGAATGTTACACAGAAGGAAGTCCTGCTACTTCAAACCTTTTGCAGCTTAGGTATAGGCTTAGTGTGAAATTAAGGATAGGTTTATGCCTAGATTTAGGGGCAAGGCTGATTTGTTTATATTGCAAAGGCAACAGTGTTGTGAATTTTCCATTTCTCCTTCACTGACAGCAAACTTTTAAATGCAAAACCTATAGGGTGCATTTACAACAGGGTGGAGGAAGATATTTGTGATTCAGCCTGTGTTTTGATGGTGTATTTGCAGAGCAACACAAACAAACCAACACACAATTATAAATGCTCAGTGGTGAAGGGCACGTGTGCAGGCAGTGATGTAAACTCTGCATGGACTTGATGTAGAAGCATAAATCTGCCTCCATCAAGTAAACATTCAGTATAACGTTTGTAAGTAACAAGTTGCATTCTGACAAATCATGCCTCTTGTGCATCGTCTTCATGCTCTTTCTGGATAATGAGTATGATATTTTCAGAGTCTTCATGGGATGGGATGATTATTCTATGGGTGGGCAATACCTAATGTACCCCAACTATAGAAATGTGCCCATACCTAGAACACTTAGACTACCTTTGATGTGCTGTACAGGAACATAAGCTTCACTGTGAACAAACAGACCTCAGTGCAAAGAGCTGGGAACAGCGGCACTGAAGGAGACTGAATGTTCCAGCAAAGCCTTGTTAATTGAGGTTGGCATGAGTTGCACCTTCTTCATGCAGAGCTTCCAGAAGACTCCCACAGACTACTTGGACTTGGCTTTGCACTTAACACCACACTCCTCCTTAACTATCTCGGGGAATAAATGAATGGTCTATGAAAGGCACATTCTGTTAGCTGAAACAGGCTTTGCCAAGCTGGACAGATCTTATGGACCTACAGTGGACAGCAGCGCCAGATACGGCTTTTATGATTCCACTGACATTATAATAATTAATATCCCAGATTCAAATGCAAGTCATCACAGTGGGAGAAATTAATGGCAGGATTGGGGCGCTCAAATGTCAAGTGCTGACCAAGTGTCATCTTTTAAAACTTTGTGCTGGCTTTTCTCAGAGCAGCTTTTCAACAACAGCATCATCAGCAACATCTTTCAAAATGGAAAGCAGAGGTAATACACCTTGGATACACCCCTATTCTGTTAATTGATATAAAATAATTAATATTGTTAGATATTAAGATATAGAGTTGTCCATGCACCGACCAACGACTGGAGTCTTGCTGCAAGGTTGCTGCTGCTGTAATAGCTTGTACACTGGAGAGGCTTTATACAAGAGTTTGAAACATTTCTGTGCAGATTTACCAGCATTCAGCCACAGGGGCATTAAAGAGGTCAGGTACTGGTGTTTAAGATTCATTCTGGGTCAAAAACACCACTGCAGCTCATCTGAATCCCAAAGGTTTTGGATGTTGGGGGCTTTGTTCTCTTCAGGCCTATATTTAAACTCAGTTTCAGCATTGTCTTCTTGCCTTTTATACTTTTGTAGGGAAGTGAACATCTGTATCCCCAAGTGAATTTGTCCTGTGTCTGAGGTCAGTTTTGGGTAAAGGTAGGCTGGGGTCCTGCTGTTTGACTGCCGCTTCTCTCTGTGTCTAATGTGTGTTGTTTGTTTAGTTGCTTCAGTTTATTTTGTAAATATCTAAAAATATCCACACTCCTCTTGTGTTACTTTGCTGAGCCAGTTTCTTCATCACTGCTATAACTGATGCTAACGGCTGGACCTTCTGGCCATCATAAGCTGCTTGCCTGATTTTGCTGCTCTGTCATCTGGAACTGTTGACCAAGGGAGTGTGTTGGGTTCACCAGTGGCTGCTAATGCCCATTTCCAACTAGTGATGCTAATAGCTGGGTCTGCAGATCAATGGAGCCTATTTTGTAGTCATTGTTCTGTCGGATGGGACTGTGGACCAAGTGACCCTGTTTCTAGCTAATGACTGCTAATAGTTTTGTTTGTGTTTTTGGTGTTTTTTTGTATTCTATTTTTCCATATTGTAAAGTGATCTAGGGTATTAGTAAGGCATGATATAATATAAAGTTATTATTATTACCATCTTCACCATTAAATGTACAAATCATTTTAAAACATTTTTGTGTAACATAATTATAATTCTACTGTCATTTTATAGTAAGTTTTTCATTGTATTAAGCTTTTCATTCATTGTCTGTAACCACTTTTCCAAATCAGGGTCACGATGGGTCCGGCGCCTACCCGGAATCCCTGGGCACAAGGCGGGAACTCACCCTGGAGGAGGTGCCACTCCTTCGCAGGGCGACACACACTCACACATTCACTCACTCACACCTGTGGACACTTTTGAGTCACCAATCCTCCTACCAACGTGTGTTTTTGGACTGTGGGAGAAAGCCGGAGCACCCGGAGGAAACCCACGCTGACACAGAGAACACACCAAACTCCTCACAGACAGTCACCCGGAGTGGGACTTGAACCACAACCTCCAGGTCCCTGGAGCTGCGTGACTGTGACACTACCTGCTGCGCACTTCCTGCCGCCTAAAATCACCTTTATATCACCTTTTAATCGGCTAAATCCAAACGTATACATATTTTTGGATAAAATTTTATCCCCAATAACCGAATAAACTGATGTGAATGTTCTTTTAGCATTTTAGTGATGGATCTCATAAAGAATACAGTAATGAACACATTTTTATCACTTGTCATGTCCAAATTACTTTTTTTGTTTGTTTGTTTGATTTTCTTGTTGAAACTAAATGACAAAAAATGACATTTTCTATTTTGAATTACAATAATATACAGTATGTTGCACAAAAAAGCTTGAAAATGTTTTGTACACCAAATATAATATCAAGTATCTGAATTCATTAACGGTAAGTGTTGTTAATAGGGACTAGTTTTATTGTACAAAGACTCTATGAGCTCACACAAAACCACATAGGTGGAATTTCTGCTGGTGACACTGCACTGGGGACATGTTCCCACCACTTTTGGAAAGTCTACTCTGATAAAATAATAATTTATTTAATATCTTCTGCAGCTTGTTAGAAAAATGGGTTCATATGCTTTGTGCAGATGTGCACCCAGTTGTCTGCTTTTTTCTTTTCTTTTTTTTTTTTTTTGTTAAGAAGCTGCCTTTTGGTCTTGTCTGCCACTCACTCTAATGCTAGCCTTGCTAACAACATGGCTCTCCCCATCCCTTCTGTATTTTTGTGTCATCTTACCGAATAGTTAGTTTGAGTGCGAACTTCAGCTGGAAGTGGTGTGGGTCACTGCGGTGAAACAGTCAGGTTAAAAATGGGTATTACTCTAGAGCTAATGAGCTCTAACCCTGCAACTAGAAGTAAGGAGAAAAAGTCCCCCTGTTCCCCAACTATAGCCAGGAAACAGGAGCAGAAAAAGATAACAAGACACCTGTCTGTGAAATTGCCACTAAGTTCATGCGGTCAGCCAACACTTCAACTAATATGACATTGAATTGTATGCAATCAGAGACTTGACTCAACACCCAGTCCACATTCTAGCCCACAAAGCAAAGTTACAGCCATGCTTATCCCCCATAAAGTGCTGTAGTGCTGTGTGTACATATAGCCTATTCTTATTGATGTGAATGGACTTGTTAATACGTTGTAGCTTCGGAAAAAGTCACCACTTCAGCTGTAAATCTGTCATTTCATTATTAGACAACAGGGAATGGCTAAAATACAAATAATCATACTGGCCCTTTTTGGTACTTATACAGGAGGTCCACGGGTTACGTCAGTCCCGAGATACGATGTTTCGTGGTTACGACACATCTCACATTTACTGTATAAAGCCTTGTTTGCGTCGTAAACATCATAATGCGAACTTTGTGTTTGGTGTGTGCGGCGGAAGAATACACGGTTACGCGGCTCGGGACCGAGGAGGATAGGTGTTAGGATAGAATAAGTGTTTATAGTATGTTATTTACGTACATGTACGTATGTTCCGGCTTACGACGCGATGTAAGAATGGATCAACGTCGTAAGTCGAGGACCCCCTGTATTTCACAAATAGTTCATTATTGAAGGGTGCTTTGGTTACAAAACTGATCAGAAACTGAACTGATTGAGGCCACGAGATTTGCCCAGCTTTTCCCATATTCTGCAAACTTCCAACACTACCCCAGACTGACCAAATTTATCTTACGATCCAGCCACCTCACAAGAGAATTTATCACAAACAACTCCTGGCTCTTGTAGGTGCAGGTGGCTCTTACTGGCAGAGTGTGGTAAATGTACTGCGCCCTCTCGAAAATCACTGTCCTCCCTGCCCTTCCAGTGTGGAGGAGTGTCCCAAATTGAGGTCAGTTATATTCCAGGCACCTTCAGATACCAGTGGTTACACAAAAAGAAGTGAACAGAATTGGTTGTGTGATGGCATCTTTGAAATCCAAGCACTCAAAGACCTTCTAAAACCCACAGTTTCAAGACCTGTTGGTACGGAAATGCAGAGAGAATTCTGGCCCATACAAAGATGAGTGAAAGCTCAGAGCAGCTTAGGAAATTCAGAGCTTTGTTGACCCTAACAATTCCTGTGCTTTCTTCTCCACAATTATGGCTGTAGACCTCAGAAAGCCAGGATCGCTCCCACCCGGTCAGCAGACGGAGGAGAAAACCCTGATCCTAGAGCAACTGGGCCAAGCGTTTCAGCACTATCCGCATCAAAATAACCCTCTAATCCAACAGTTCTGGACTTGCTCCCAGACCTCCCCAAGGCTTCCATACTGGATAAACCACCACAGTTCACAGAGATTCTGTCAGCTATAAGAAGCCAGAAAAACAACAACAGTTCCTTTCCTCTAGGAATTCTGCTGAGCTCCTAAAGAACAGTGGTTACCTACTCGCCAGTTCACTTCATCACTGCGATCTGAGGCTCTGGCACATAGTAATTCTTGATCATCTCTCAATAATAGAGTTGTAAAAATATATGAAATGTATATCTGTGCCTGATTTCATTGCTGATGTACACTTTACTGGGAATATCCTTTTACAGATATATGCCTATTTTATCAAATATAAATGTGTATGTGTGTGTATATATATATATATACACACATATATGCATACATATGTTGAAAGGCTGGATGAGTAGGTGCCTACAAACCTTTGTCAAAGCCCCAATTTGAACCTTAATGTGAAGTGTTTCTATCTTTCTATCTTTTGTTATTTTTCATTCTCGTCTAAGGCACCATCATTGTATACACACAAGCAATAAACACAGAACAGAGAGAGAGAGAAGGATAGGGGATGCACTGAGGAACAAAGGGAAATGTTAAATAGATGTGTCTAACAAAAGCTCTGTTGCTAAGTGAATAAGCAGACTTAAAGAGTTTTAAGGTGGAATGAGAGCGTAGGGCCGTAGTGGTTCTTGTATCCGGATGTTAATACACAAACAATGACCCCTCACCTTTGGATGCGTTTATGTTCCTTTTGTAAACATGTTTATGAGCATGTGTAAACTCTACAAGCGACTTTTAGGTCATGCTTCTAGGTCATTCATACAGATGAACGCTTCAGATGTTTTGTTCCCGTTGGCCTTTAGAGTGTTTGATGACAGCAGAAGCTAAATACAGCTGCAATTTTGCCTCTCTCTCTTTCTCTCTCTCCCTCTCTGTCTCTCTCTCTTACTCTTTCTGACAATAAACACTGAGTACGGCAATTCAGCTGGAAAACACAAAGTGTCCTCATTTTGTCCAGTGCCTGAAAATGTGTATGTGATATTTTACTCCACCCCCTATTTAAATAACATGTTTATTCATTGGCAGTGTGTGTGGGTGTTTGTGCATTCCAAGAGAACCAAGGTCAGCTAGTCTACGCCATTGTTTTTTTTTTTTTCCTCTCTTCTCTGCTAAAAATGCTCACCAGCTCGGGAAGCAGAAGTACCAGCGATAAATAAATAAATAAATAAATAAATAAAGTCCTCATGCCGGTGTATAATTGTAGCCCACCAAGGCCCCTTTACTGGGAGGATTTCTGTGCCGATAAAAATAGACGAACCTGCCACAGGCGCGCTTATTGATGGGGAATAGAAGAGTCATGTCAGCCGCTGGTTGTAAGATGATTATAAATAGCTGGATCACGGCTCGTCGCTGTGAAGCAGACTCTGCCATAGGCGTGAGATATCTTTGATCAACAGGGACGTTCTCACGTTAGTAAAACTGCGCCTCACATCCCTGCAGGTGACAAATACATGCATTGTAATTTCATTCTCATGAGGAAAAGAGAGAGAGCGATTACCGCAAACCCCAGCAGTCACAGGCCACTATTCCAGATTTGTGGCTTTCTCTGAACCTAGCCGAGTAGCTAAAGCGCCTTCACAGTGAATCACATGTTTATACGTTCACAGACGTGTCTGTCTCTGGGGGGACAATAAAGCCTAGAAATATAGTGGAACAAATCTGTCTTGTGGTGCTACCTTATTGAGATTTGTAAAGGCCAGAAAAACAGCAACTAATTAGGCAGTTAGGCGTTAGCACATGTTAAATACAATAGCTAAAGATATGTGACCTGATATAAAGAACACTAACACTTAGTCTTAACCTGTGATGTTCACCAGCGCTTAAAATAAAAGGTGATATACAGGGTTCATCGAGTGGTGATATGCAAACGCGATAACGTTGTGTTCCATGAAGAATCCCATTTGAAACACATCATGTGACAAGTAATAAGTAAATGAATAAAACATAAGTGGAGATATTTGCACCTGTGAATAAATCTCCACTTTTGTTTTATTCATTTTCTTATTACTTGTCAACAGGACCTTATATAATTAATGCCTTAACAAAGTGCTTTCTCTTTGGCATCAGGAAAGGAAAGTTTTTGCTACCTTTAATGTTAAGAGTGTACAGAAAGTCTGATATCGTTCGCACGCTAAGCCGGCCACAACTATCAGGACTTCTTCAGCTGCGTTCAAACTGGCTATCTGCACGCTGGTGTTTATGCACTTCCGTTCTCCAAGTTTAATCTGTCAAACAAGGGGTCACAGTTTTGCAAACAGTTCCCCTACACTGCACACCATGACGGGTCTTCCACCATGATGTAGTGGCTGTACTAAAAACGTTCATATCGCATCTCTAGTCATTTAAGTTTCTTTGAAGCATTGAGAGTACGTGAGACATCTTGTATTTGCTGGAACATACGGTACCCATTTGTTTCCTGTGGGTGTGTTTTTGTTGTAGCACTTATTAGAAAATCTTGCCTCTACATGCCCCACAAATACAAAATACAATATACTGCACCAGACACTCTGGCTGACATATGGCTTACGAGGCTAGAGAACAAGTGACGTCTTATATTAGTTAAACAATGCAAACAATAAAAATCACCACACGAACATCAAATAGATGTGAATTAAAGATACAATGTTTAAAATCAATTTTTTGTATGTTCTCACTCAAAAATGATCACTGTGTTTATGTTTTATGTCTCTGAGCATTCTTTGTAAAGTTGTAAAATGCAAAGCAGCTGTCTCACTCTAAGCCTAAGGTGGTAAATATACTGGAGGCACTTGGTCAGGGCACTATCCTGAATAATACATATTCACATAAGCAGTGTCTTGGCACCAGTTGTTATGAGACACTGCTGTCACATACCTCAACCTAACTGCATATGAATTTTGTATATTTCTGTTTCAGAGTGGAAGTAAGGAAGGAAGGTAGTCTAAGGATATTGCTGCTGTCATATCAAACCTCGACATTCCATTTTTTTGTAGTTTTTTTATTTTATTTTTTTCACTTTTACATCATCTGTGACGATATCGTGAATGAAATGATAAATAGTATTAGCCTAAAATTACATGGAGTACAGACACTTTGTTGACAGAATATTACACTGTTTATAGTCAGAATTTTAAAAGAATCCTGTGTAGCTTGCTGTCAAATGGCCTTTTGTAGAAATCTGATTCAGAATTGGTCCGTGTGTTGGTGACAGTGTTAGTTTAATTTATCTAAATTACCTGAAATGTTTATTAATACACATGCTGATATCTAAATGTATAAATCTGTCCCTGACTGAAAACAGTCCAAAAACTTAAAAAACACATAGATTCACTGATGGCTGTGGATAGTAAAATAAAACACTATTTTTG
This sequence comes from Hoplias malabaricus, assembly GCF_029633855.1. Taxonomy (NCBI): domain Eukaryota; kingdom Metazoa; phylum Chordata; class Actinopteri; order Characiformes; family Erythrinidae; genus Hoplias; species Hoplias malabaricus. The sequence goes on from NC_089803.1 coordinate 61,904,810, forward strand.
TGATGTAGAGGTCTGATTCCTATCACCAACTTTAAAAAGTCGCAAATAAGTTTTCAGTCATGTGATTCGGACAATGTGCAGAATCCACATGGAGACGGAGGTGGTGGTGGTGGCAGCCAGCAGGAGGTGAACAACAGAGGGGTAGAACTTGTTATCTTTATCTGTTAGCTTTGAAGGTATTACGAGAAAGGGGAACAAACATAACATCACATGTTGTAGGTAATGTTTATGTTATAGAGAGTGATATTTGTCTGAACTCTAAGATTAGCTGATTTCGGGGAAGTACAAGAACTGTTTTCTCCAAACATCTTTTAACTCAAGAACACTACTGTAAGCAGCTGGATCAACCTAGGTACCAAGGTGCTCCACAATGACCGTCGAGTCTATTGTCCTATGGATTAGTCCTGTTTATTGTCCTGTGAATTAAATAGGCAACAAAAACCTTCAGCGCCTCTCAGCGTTAATGTTACGGTTGTGTACTTGATGTAACATTAGGTTTTAAGTCCATCACCTGTGCACAAAAAAAACAGCAGAATACAATACTAGTTCCTCACAGATCACACAATAAAGTCAGCTTTCTATTTAAATGGTGCGGCAGGTATATAGTAACATCTGCTGCACTATTTAAGGTGGAATGGGAAATCTGGTGAATATAAAGGTGATTTCAGACTCAAGCAGTTGTGTGAAGTGGGTCTTGTATTTTACAGAGTTGTGTTGTTGCTGTGAGCTGGTGATAGATTTCAAACATCTACAAAAAACAACTAAATTACGAAAAGATGCATCCAAATAGGACACTGCTTTCTGTGTCGTTCTGAATGCAGGCAACGACTTGCAAGCCATTTTTGCTGTAATTTTTCAGTCAAATTCTTGTATTTTCCTCTCTAATGAACAACAGGTTTCGTACTGACACAAGCTCCTCGTGGTTTATCCGTTGAAATGATTCTGAGTGTCTATAAACGACGCAAACCACAGGCTTTATGAAAGGGTTTGATAGGGTTCACTGTGTATTAAGTCCTACGTATTAATTCCTGCCCTCCATCTACAGTTCATGCAGTGACATGACATCATCTGCAAACAACCTGTTGTATCTATAGTCATTTCAAAACAGACACTTAATGACTTTGTTTGCATCCCAAATATCAATTTACACAGAGGTTTTGGATGGTTTTGCCAGTGATTAAAGGTAATTCATGTTTTTATTTTTTATTTTCTTTTTCGAATTTGTAGTTTCTGATTGTTGTTCTAAGGACCATGGCCCATATTTACTTGTATTTGAAGCCCACCTAAATGATCTCCTTGGTTAATGAACAAGCCCCCCATGAGCTGAGTCATCTCAAGTAGAGAAAAGTGTGGTTTCTAGTTGATATCAGCACTTCACTGTATGTCAAGGTTTATAGACTACCTTCATAATGAGACAATTCAGTTATATTAAGATGCACCCACTGTGGGCATGAAATGAATATGGGAAATGAAAATGGAATGCTCTGGAGTAGCTGCACATCAGTCTAAGGCCATTATGCTTAAGTGTCAGCAAGAGAGGCATAAAGCCCCCCAGCAGTGAGCTGTGGGTCAGTGGAGCTCTATTTAATACTTTTGGGATGTATTGGAATAGTCCCAGAACCAATTATCCAACTTCAGTTTTCAGTCTTCATGGATATTTGGCATCGGAATCTCACAATAATATTCCAGCATCTGGTCTAAAGCCTTCCCAGGAAAGTAGAAATGGGGAGAGTGGGGGGGCAAACTCCCTACTACTACCCTTTATTTCAGAGAAAGCAGGTATCCACACACTTCCTGCCATATTGTATATAACTACTGCATATTCTATGTCCTAGTCAATGTCAATTTATTCCAAGAAGTTGTACTCCAGGGTCTTTAAAGGCTAATTTTTAAGTGTCTCTCACTAGCCGTGTATCATAAATATCACTTTGGACCAGTATCCGACACTATGAGCTCTTCCTGCTATTTCTGATTCTTCATCTCCGTTTGACACTCCACCAGAACCTGTCGGGTTTTTTTTTTCCAGTTCCTTTTCTTTTTTCTTACAGCAGCTTGTGTCACTGTCCAAATCCCTGTGCAGGCGGTACTTTTCTTGCATTCACATTCTGTCTCTCTCTCTCTCTCTCTCTCTCTCTCTGGATCCAGTCGGCTTACTTTTCAATCGCGGCGAGGGACTGAGAAAACGAGTCGTATCATATCTCAAACCCCCAGGGCTGAAGGGCCTTCTGCTCTCCCCCATTCCCTCGCTCCATTCAGCATCTATTTACCACAGAAACAAGCTCCCGACACACACCTGCCCACTCCCCCCCCCCCTCCCCCACACCACATCAGAGCCATTGATTATTATTAGCATGAAGTGTGATAGTCTGTCATTCTGAAGCGCTGTAAAACAGTCACCACAACAGGTCCAGGATACAGGGATTAAGGCAAAGTGGATTAAGCCTCTCTGCCATATTCCACAGCGAGCCTCATAGAGAGAGCGCGCAACATCTGCAGGGGCTTTGAGACGTGCATGGAAAGAACGCCGGAAACTAGAGAGAGAGAGGAGGAAAGAGAAAGAGTAATAAAGGCAGAGAAAGTGATGGCCGGATGGAATGTTGGACTAAAAAGCTGCCGTTGGCTCCTGTTGTGTGGCTAATCCAGTTTCCTTTCCTCATCTTCCTCGTTTTCCTTTCTCTCCATCAGCGATTGGCTCCCTGTCGATAGACGCACTGATGAGCTGGCGGTGAAGTTTGATTTCTGTCGAAGTGAGCTCAGACCTTATCATCAGCTCTAAATTGGATCTTTCCTGATTGACGGCCTTGTTTAATTGGAAGTGTAAGATACTAGACTCTCTCTCATTCTGTCTGTGTGTCTGTCTCTCTCTCACTGCACTTGTTCTAAGAGCAGATGTTAACAGTAATGTCTTTTCGCAGCTTTTGCCATTTTTTCATTTCATTCTGATTCCTCAGCATATCAACCTGACACTCCAAAACATTTACAGAACATGCTACATTTTAGAAAATCCAGTGCTGGAGGGAATATTCACAATGGTAACGACCGGCTTGAGGAGGATGTGGAGGGAGTGTGAACTTGCCACCTAGACGAAACCGAGGATCAGACTGAAAAAAAAAAAAACTGATCATTGAAATAATGCTGTTATTGCCCCCGATACTGATCCCTAATACTAAATTATAAAAATGACAATCTTATTTGGGTACTAGGGGCTGGGTGGTCACTGTAGTCAAATGACCGGGGCTTTGTGCTTCTAGGTATAAGTAGTTTTACCAAGCATGTTTCTTCTTTAAGACATCAGAGGTCAAATTACCAGCACATGGTGCTTCAAGTGTTAAAAGACGGGATAATGACTAATAGAAAACCACCATATAGGCAAAATCTTATAAGAGGGCTTATTCCTAACTGAAATGTACTAATATGTATATCATAATGTAGTGTCATGCTGCAGTTCATAAGTGACACTGATCAACCTTAACATTAAAGCCACTTTCTTGTTTCTACACTCACTGTTCATTTCACCAGCTCCACTGGTTCACCAGATTCACTCTGTACTTCTACAATTACAGACTGCAGTCTTTATGTTGCTCTGTATAATTTATTTGGCTTCTTTTACTTTATTTGTATATTTTGTGTTGTGGGTCATGCTTAGTACAGTTGATAGTGGTGTGTTAGTGTGTGTTGCTTTGGTACAAGTGGACAAGACAGCAGTGCTGCTGGGGTTTTTAAACACTGTTCCCACCCACATATTCACATATTTTTGTCCATATTTTAGAGACAGTAACTCATCCGTTTCTGCACAGTTTGTGTTAGTCATCGTCTAGTCTTTCATCAGTGGTCACAGGATGCTGGAAACTCTTGGCTGGTGGACTATCCTCACTGTAGCAGTGACACAGACTGAAGCACTGCTACTCATAATAGTGCCACAAAAACACCACCACAATGTCAGTGGCACGGCAGCATTGAGAATTAGCCGCCGCCTAACAATATATGGGTCAGGGATCCATACTTATATTTATTTCTTTTAATGTATAAATGCGGACTACAAGTGTCAAAAGAAACAGTAAAACAATTTAAATATCACACTTTTTAATTGTGTTGTGTGTTCGAGAAATGAGTAGGTCCCAATATGGTGGCTACTCTGTACTGTGATGTCGGCTGCAACCCATGAATATGAACTTACATGGTCTGTAGGACTGATAAAATGGATGGTGAGTGTAGAAACAATTTAGACATGAGGCTAATGAGAGACAAATTTAAGATCAAAATAAATGCCAGAATCTCCCCATTCCCCTTAAGGCCCCCTCTTCACAGCCCATTATCTCTGCTCCACCACACCCCGAGAGTGGATTTGAAGTCCTGAAGGATAAAAGCATGCTCTTATTGCTGACATCCTTGGAGTCGACATTTATTATAATCTCAGGAATTATTTGATCTGCTTTTTTTTTTTTTTTTGAGGTTTCATGGTTTGGGATGTAACACCATTCTTATATGTTTCACCCAGGTGTTTACTCCTATAGGTAATGTTTGGGGAGGTCAGATGATGTCAGCTTTTTGAAATGAGTTTCCAGCTCCTCAAACATGACCTTTCTATGTGCACTGTGCTTTTTATAGACACGCACAATCCATAATACATATATAGATGGACGTTGGTTTGTTTTCCATCCACTCTGACCCTATTTTTCCTGTTGATGTGATGGCATGTGATGGTAAAAAAAGAAGGAAAAAATGACAATAATCTGTTAATTTATACTTACATTTGACTGAAGCCAGTTTCTGTGTTCGCTAGAGTTTGGTTTGGTGCCGAGCGCCAATGGCACATTTAGTCTTGAGTCTGCGTTGCTCAGCAACGGCTTTTAACGAGGAACAGAAAGACGCCCTCCTCCTTTCTTCTTCTTCATCTTTGTCGTCATCTTTTTTCTCTGGGTTTTGCCTGTGCACATTTCCACCATGAAATCAGCAGAAGCCCACCAAGCTTGGGGCAGCAGAGCTCTTTCTGAGCAAGCTGTGTGGCGGTAGTGATGGCAATGATTCAACTTCTGAAAACAAAAGGCATGTATTAGCCTGTATGTGTGTATGTGGAGCCATTGCTTTATCGTCAATTTATTAATTTGTTATAATTATTTTTTTCATTTTAGTCATGGTACCTTATCTAATGAGCAGCTATATTTGTTGCCAGTCCAACACAGGGCATAACAGCTACACCCAGTCACTCCCACTCACGTACAGTTTTGGACCATTTCACACACTCACTCATTCAATACCCACACTTATGGACATTTTGAATCACTGTTGGACTCGGTGGGGAGGAGGCTAGGTGCCCCCATAGTTGAAAAATTGTCGCTAAAGTGCCCTCTAGAATGGCAAAATTGAGACAAAGTGCCCTATTGGCTGCCCTATATATGGCAAATAAATAACTGAGTGCCCTTTTGTGTGCTGTTGGAATAAATTATGATAATGTGCCCTCTAGAGCAAAAAAATTCCAGAAAGTGTCTTAAGAAGTGAGCTATATATCATTACATCATAGGTTCTGGTGTGCTAGTGGGTCCCCGTGTTCGCCCCTGCCCTTCAAACAATCTTATTCTGCTACTGCTTTAGATCCAATCCTACCACCGTACACCCTGAAGATGACACTTTGAATGAACTTATTTTATATGCCAAAGGGTTGCATGAAATGAAACCAACTCCATCCAGAGACACTGAGTAACATGTACTTTGTCAGATTATATCTCTGGATGTAGATTATTTCATTCCATGCAAACCTTTGATGTAAAGAAAAAAAGTCAAAGTGTCTTTCTTTCTTTCTTTCTTTTGTTTGAGTGTGTGTTTTTGAACTGTGGGAAGAAACCAGAGCAGCTGGAGGAAATCCATACAGACACAGAGAGAGCACACTTCACGGAAAGTGATTTGAAGCAAGGATTGAGCCCTCGTTTCTAATTTATGATGAAATTACATTTATTTTATGGTTCTAATCCAACATAATGTCCATGGTGTGTGTTTGTCAAACCTTAATAAACATGTGAAGGTACAGAGATGAGATCAATAATATCATGTTAGATATTATATAAAAATATGTTATATATTTTCTGTAAGACATACTTAATTTGATGTTTGATGATATAATGTTCACTTAGTGAAGTAGTGGTACAGTGCAGAGTGAGGTTACCAACATGTTGAGAGGTGTGTGGATGTGTATGTGTGTATGTCGGAATGTCTCTGTTCTCCCACACATATCGATGTCACACAATCTGCTCTTCCTTTCCTCATTAGTGTTAAAACATCCCCACTGTCAAACACCTCACACTTCCTCTCTCTCTCTCTCTCTCTTTAACGGAATAAGTACTTGTGCTCTCTGTGTGTCTTGAATAGAGAATGAGAGTTGTTCATTACAGTTATAACATCATTCACATACAAGACATAAACACTGAGAGTGAAATTGTCTGGATTAGGTTCTGGAAGACAATGGGCTTTTTATATTAAATACCTTTTGGGTGTGTAGTGTTTTCCCTTTTAGAACAGCAACCAAAACCTGGAGTTCCTTCTAAGGCCATGACACAGGCTACAGAACGACTCCAGGTCTATAAGACCCATGCACTCGAGCAGATTGTTGCCTTTGGAATAAAACGTCATCTTCATCTTTCATCGTTTGATTTGACAGAATAACTGTCCTGGATTGGGTTAACATTTCATGTTGAATGAACCAATAGAAATGCTCCAAAACTGTTTAGAATACAAACTACAGGTTATGATTATATGTCTTTATATGCTGTTTTATAGATTGTTTTGGAATATAATACTGCAGGTCATTTACAAAAGTGAGCAGCTACCTGTGACCTATTGAAAAGTGAATGAATGTCAGTCTCTATCTCTTGCACTCTGTGTGTGTGTGGGTGTGTGTGTCGTACCTGTGAGAATATATTCCAGAGATCTAATCATTACTGTGAATCACCTTCACTAATCTGGGCATATGAGATCATTACAGACTGATTAGAACTACAGCACCATATGGATATCCATCTGAAATAGAGTGTGAGAGAGAGAGAGAGAGAGAGAGAGAGAGAGAGAGAGAGAAATACAAAGAAGAAAAGGCAAAAAGAGGGCTCACACATGCACACACAGTCCTGTAAACAGAATGTGAAATATGAAAACTGAGGTGTACATCACAGTGTCTTGGATCCTGAACTCACTTGTGACTCTCTAGTGACTTTACACACTATTATTCATGTGTGTTTCAGGTAGTAGCTACTGGCCATGCTGCCCAGTGAGTGTGAGCGAGGACCAGTGTGTACACTTTGACTCCCAGTCCAGTCTTGTATGACTGGGGTGTCACTGCGGATAGAAGAAGTGATCCTCTGATTACAGGGCCAATTACAGGGCCAATGCAGTACTCAGTGTCCATTTTCCTTTGGGAATTGTGGGAATTTACCTACAGAAAGTATCCAAAATGAACATTATGCTATCCACTCAGAACTGACTGAATTTAAAACTGTTAAATTGCAAAGGTATAGCCAATCCACCTACCAACTTGTGTTTCTGGAATGTGAGAGGGAACCACAGATCACGGAGGAAACCCATACCGACACAGAGAAAACACACCAAACTCCTGACAGTCACCCATGGCAGGGTTTAAACCCACAACTTCGTGAGCCAGGAGTTGTGTGAGTGTGTTACCCCATTTTTTAAACATCCATCCATCCATCCATTATCTGTAACCGCTTATCCAATTTAGGGTCGCGGGGGGTCCAGAGCCTACTTGCAATCATTGGGCGCAAGGCGGGAAAACACCCTGGAGGGGGTGCCAGTCCTTCACAGGGCAACACACACATTCACTCACACCTACGGTCACTTTTGAGTCACCAATTCACCTACCAACGTGTGTTTTGGACTGTGGGAGGAAACCAGAGCACCCGGAGAAAACCCACGCAGACACAGGGAGAACACACCAACTCCTCACAGACAGTCACCCGGAGTGGGAATCAAACCCACAACCTCCAGGTCCCTGGAGCTGTGTGACTGCGACACTACCTGCTGCACCACCGTGCTGCACATGATTGTTATTGTTTTTATTATTACATTTTTTTATCTTACATTTTATGATCAACAAATAGACTTTCATTTAAATAAATATAATTATGTTTACCATCTGGACTCTGGTAGCTATAGTCTCTATAAGTGGCAAATATGGCTCATATGTGTGTACATATGTGTTAATTAATGTGTCACAGGGTTCGACAGGACAGAATGTGTATCTAACCCCTCAACACCTGTGGCCCGCCCACCGCACACACACCCATACACACAAACATACACCGCTACCCCGTTTCTAATTATTACTCCCAGAGCTCCTTACTGAAATCCTTCCCCACCTGCTGTGTGTGCCAGTGAAATGCCTTTCCCCTGCTGAGTACCTACACACACTCACACATACACACACACGCCGTACATGTGACACAGCACAGAACCATTTAGGTTCCTGCATAATTATATCTTCTGACTTTCAGCAGTGTAATACTTATTAAGACATGACAGAATGAAAAAAGAAACGAAAAGAAAAGACACACACATGGAGCCTGGAGCACTTTTCCTTATTTCCCTTGTTTCAATAAAAGTATTAAGAACGTTTCAGACCCCCGGTCACCCACTCAGAAATCAGTCTCTCCACTCTGATAATGCAGATTGACAGAAACATACTGTACATGACAGAGCTGACCTGACTCCGCCCACTATCCTGTCACTTCACATTGTTATGCTAAACGGCTCATAGAACCATTCCATTCAAAATCTCATTTAAGCTCATGAGAAACCACAGCCCACTGCTCAGGGTTTGTGTATAGAAGGTGACACTCAGGGCGAATTAGGTACTTGTTCACTTAAAAACTTTTGGGCAGTAGTTCAGCGCAGCAACAGGACAACACCCCCCCCCCCTGAATATTGGAGGGCATAAACAGGGCTGTGGGGAGGAGTTGGTGTTTGGTCCGAAGCACCCACAAAGTTTTTAGTCCTATTATATTTAGTCTCATTTTAGCCATTGATATTTTTAGGCTAGAAAAGCATTTTAGTTTAGTTTTATTCCATTCAATTAAATATATATATATATAAGTCTAATCATGTATTTATTTTACTGTTAGAGGCATTATTTATTGCTATCTTTCACAAATAATAGCTTAGCAATTATGCTATATTTAAACACACATTTCTTCTAAAAAATACATATATTTGTTTTTATTTCACATTAATATTTTTAAAAAAGTGTCCGTAGGTGTGAGTGTGTGAGTGAATGTGTGTGTTGCCCTGTGAAGGACTGGCGCTCCCTCCAGGGTGTATTCCCACCTTGCGCCCAATGATTCCAGGTAGGCTCTGGACCCACCTCGACCCTGAAATGGATAAGCGCTTACAGATAATGAATGAATGAGGCGCTCTCAAACCGAGACTGAGTCGACTCAAAGAGTTTAAACTCTATGAATCATTGGTATCAGTTGATACCGTCAACACACAGATGCTTGAATAATTGATTCCTTGAGAGTCTACTCCTTTGGAAAAACATGGGATGGGATTTATCTTTATTCTCTTTAATTATGGATAAACATGAATAAACAGTAAACACTGGAACATTTTGCCCAGTGTTGAATCTTACCTTTAAAGCTTCTCATGATGTTGAATAACCAAGGTTCAGCAAGACTGCAGTAGCTAAGCAACAGTAATACATTGTGTGGGCAGAAGTGGGCAGTTAACGTTCTCCTCTGAGTGTGTTGGTCTCCTGTGACATCATGTAGGTAGCAGTTTGAATAAAATGAGGTTGCTGAAATTCGCCCTCCCAGTTTGGTAACATTATCTGACTGGGAGTGATCTGGCGCTGCACTTTCTCTTCAGGTCGAATAGCAGTGTGGCAGTGTTCTACAAAGCTTGTAGCAGCCTAGCAACAGTCACTTAGCAGCACAGTTCTGTGGGTGGAGCCTGGTTAGGTCAGTGCTAAGGGACCCAACATGATCACTTAGTGGAGTCAAAACTAGCCGGCTTTCAACCTTTTTCCCTAGAATCAGATCTATACGTGTAAGTGGCTACACAGGGGGCGAGCGAGGCAAGTGAGGAGAGAGTGAAAAGCAAGGAGTTTTTTCACTTTCTTTCATTCTTTCTTTCTTTCTTTCTTTTTTCTTTCTTTCTCCTTTTTTGTGAGAGGATATTGAATCTCGGAGAGAGCCTTGAATTCACGCTGAGTTAAAATTGCAGCATGGAACATGGAGCAGAAAATGTCAGAATGTCACACGCTATCGACAAGACGCTGGCTCGCACACACACACACACACACACTTTCTCACGAGGCAGACAGTGTGTTAGTGTCCTCATGCGTGTTATATTTTATCACAGGCACGATGTGTTAGGGTCGACTCTGAGCACGATAAGGTGAAAAGTTGGATGTGGAAAGGCCATTAAATTAATTTGTTGGTTGAAGCGCAGCGTCTCGAGACGAAGGAAAGAAAAAAATATCCACAACCAGACGCATCTGAGAGCTTTAGCGAAGAGCACTCAAATGCAGAGATAATGCATTTCACCCTGTACCACACACACACACACACACACACACACATACACAATCGCAGCCTTTAGAAGAGCAATGCTGTGCCTCTGCCAGATAACAGCAGCATCTGAAGCTCTTCGCCGCAGTGTGCCACCTGCATCTGCTGTTTATTACTTGTACTTGAAATAGATGAAGTAGAGGGGAAAGAAAAAAGAAAAAAAGACTTATCGTATCATATTGACAAGAGTTTTCACTGAATGGTGAAGTACGTATAAACATACGTTGGTTCTTCTCACTGTCAAACGGCTTCTTTATGCTGATAAAGAGACTGCTTTTAGAAAACCAGGGGCCGGGTTCTTTTTATTAGTCGTTCTGGTTTTAAAGCTAAACATGTAAAGCTTCAAGAAGAAGATAGATTTTTATTCTGACTTTTCTCATAAACAATTTAATGAAACCTTACTAGGCAACACGACAACTGTAGACCTGAGACTGTTTCAGGATCCGTACAGTGTGTACCGAGTATAGCTCGTCCTTTGTAGATGAACATTTTATTTTATTTCAGATTCCTGCCCAGCCCTAAATTAGCTAAACTTAACCTTCTCCATAAACCTAAAGTTTAACTTCAAACCTAACTGTAACTCTGACCTTAAACCTAATGGTAACTCTAATCATAGCCATAATCATAAATCTATTTTTAAATATAACAATAGCCATAATCTTAACCATGACTTAACTGTAAAGTCCAAAATGGTTGAAATTAAAATGACTGCAGATCATTGGTTGTTAGAATAAGCCTTTGTATACGTTTCTGTATATTTATGTCATTAGTTCTGTGCTGTAGCTCCTCACTGATTGGAACAGAAGTTTAATAAAAGCTTGCTGTAGCCCAGGGACAGTGACATGGCTAGCAGTTAGCACCCATGGTAATGCTGGAAAGTGTTGGCTGTGAGCAAAGGTATGAAAATTGTATTAGTCTTCTCCTCTAAGGATGTTGAGCTCCACTGACTTTGTGTAAGCAACAGTTTGAAAACAAGTAATACTTCACATGATCAGACTGAATTGATGGTTACTGTCTAAACCAATAATGGCACAGATTATAATCGTTGTGACAGAAACACATACGTATACAATCAGTGGACGTACATGCATCAATGAGTAGTCAAGACTCCTGTGGACTTTAAACAGAAATTAATGTTCATTTTCATTATACAGTTGTGTCCTGATTTGGATTTGTGTCCTTAGCTTTCCGTGATTAAAAGAAATGAAATTAATCACCTCTAAAAACAGAAATGTTCCTTTTCTATCTTTTTCTCTCAGACTGATGTTTTGAGGTTCCCTCAGCCTTCCATTGTATTATAAACCTGTAAAAACCCTGTTATAAAGCACAGTTTCTAGTTCTAATTCTTTTTCTAATGATTGAGACACAACTAGAACTATATTAATCTTAATGAAGAATTCTATTCATTTGTTTGACATTTAGTTCCACTCAAAATTCACTGAACTATTGCATTATAGGTTCTATATTAGTTGTGTGTGTGTGTGTGTGTGTGTGTGATGGTACACAGGACCTCTCTCTGTCCTTTATTGCATGTGTGAGTATGTTTTCTTTCTCCTGGATCAGTGCTGCTGTTGTTGTCTTTAATACAATCCTGTGACTCTTATTACAGCACAGAGACTCACAGAGGAGAGAGGAACAGGAAAAACAGGCCAGATAACAGAGAGACAGAGCGAGACAGTGAGAGAGAGACTGATTTATGTATGAGCAAAGTTGCAGAACAAAATGTGCCTTGATGCGACCGCAATATACTCTCACCATGTACGTGAATTTAATATTTGATTTACCAACGCTGGCAGTACTCTCACCAACACAATAAACACTCAACAAACACACTGCTGTAAATATGTAAAACATGTGTCTCCCCTGTGGACCCACCCATCTGGGATTGTCTCCGATTGTCTCCGACTCCTCTCTGGCTCCATCTACTTTAGCCACCCACATATGAACCATTCAGCACCATTTCTTATGGTCCGTATCCATGACAAGCGGATATGAGCTTTTGTATTGTCCTTGGTTTGGCTGTTTTCTTTTCTTTTCTTTATTAATTTTGAATTAAGTTCATGGAAACCACCATCACCAAGAAAGTAAGTGGGACTCCAACATCTACAGCAGCACAAAGAAGGCCAGGCAGTTTAAATACTTCCTCCAGCAGCTAAAGAAGTTCAACCTGCCTCAGCAGCCGCTGTTCCAGTTCGACACAGCCATTACAGGATCCATCATCGCCTCCTACAACACAGTCTGGAGCAGCCCTGCCACCAAACACGACATTTACAAACTGCAGCATATTATCAGAGCAGCAGAAAAGACCACTGATGTCAGCCTGCCCACCCGGCACGACCTCCATAACCCCAGAACCAGGAACTGCACAGAGAAAGTCTCGGCTGACTTTGTGGAAAATGTACAATCTTTAACTTGTGATACATAAATGTAATGCATCCCAGCAGCAGAGGAGGCTATTGGGAGGTCTCAGAATGAATGATGACGTGATTAGGGCCAGTCACATTTAGCACTGGGAAGTCTCAGAACTAATGAGTTCAGCACCACACCAAACTCAAAGCTAACATCATGGCAGACCACGATGGTTCAGTGACTGGTGGTTTGTAAATCGAGCAGCACCTAGAACCTGTAGCACATTCATTATTTCTTTATCTGCCTTCTCTTATAATAAAAGAGACTTACGTATGTAAATGACCTCCGTTCTGATTGCAGCTCAGTCTGACACACTCCTTCACAGTGAAACTGCTGTTTGAATTAGCTGATGTATGCTGGTTTTTGTGACCTCACAAAACAATAATGTCAAAACAAAGTTTGTTTTTGCAGCGCTACTTCCATATATGGGCAGATTCTGAAACATGAGTTTACACATCACAGCAGTAGTGCTCTAATTTCCGCAGCAACAAGAAAAACCCAGATTTTCATAATGCAGGCTCTTTAATATAATGTCATTATATGTGGTGGGTTTTTTTTTGTTTGTTTGTTTGTTTTTTTGTGTCATAAGATCATGACTAGCCCTGAAAGAGTAGTCATTATCTACAAATAAATAAAAAAAGCAAATAAAACAACAAAAACAACACCAAAAAAAGCGACTCAGATGTGAGAAAGAGCTCCCAAACTCTCATCTAAAAGAAATGTCTTGAAACATTGCTGCTCTGAATGTTTTATTCATCTCTCCTTTAATTTGAGTCTTCTTGCACTGGGAGGGGAGGAGATGAGAGGACAGGGGGAGCAAGGGATGAAGTGAGGGATGGAGGAAGAGGAGGAGAAGAGGAAACAGGAAAGAAGAAAACAGCAACTCTGTTTAGAGCACAGAAGATGAAAGGTTAAAAAGTCTGATAGATCCCTCTTTGTGTGTGTGTGTGTGTGTGTGTGTGTGTGTGTTAATAACAGCAGACTCTTTTGAAGAAGCACAAAAGCATTCATTCATCCTCTACAAGCTCCACCAGAGTCAGCTATTAAACACTGAGAAAGAGAAAGAGAGAGAGAGAGGGTGAGGGAGAACTAGAGAGAGAAGGAAAGAGGGAGTGAAGGAAAGCAGCAGGGAGAGGGTAAAACAGACTAATGACAGAGAGAAAGAGAAGGAGTGAAAGATTATGGAGTGAAAGAGTAAAAAAGAGGAAGCTAGAGACAGAGAAGGTAGGACAGAGTATATAAGAGGGAGAGTCATTCATCCTCTACAGGCTTCACCAGAGTCAGCTATTAAACATTGAGAGAGAGAGAGAGAGAGAGAGAGAGAGAGAGAGAGAGAGAGAGAGGTGATGAGATGGACTGAGAGAAAAAAAAAGAATGGGATAAATACAGAAAATGAGACAGAAACTAAAGAGAAACTGAATGAATATATGAAGGGATGGAAGTGAAGAAATAAAAAGACAGGCATAAAAATGAGAGAGAGAGAGAGAGATTCAGGAAAAGGCATAACTAAGTAAAGAAAAATCATTTCCTATTGCCTGTCTGTGTCCTGAAATGCATTTTCGTTTTGTTGTCCTATTACTCGTTTATTATTTTTATTCCTTTTTCAATCTAAATGACTGCTGTAAACAGACCATTAAGAAGAGATTGTACTGAAAGGGAGACAAAAAGAAAAAATAACAACATTACTATTTCATCCTCTTCCCTTTCACTAATATACTCCGCCTGTCTGTCAAAGAGTCAATGGCTTATTTTCTCAAGCTCAGCACATTGACTCAAACACACTAATTAACTTGTTTGTTTGTGTGTGTGTGTGTGTGTGTGTATGTGTGTGTGTGTGTGCGTGAGAGAGAGCCTGCTGTAAGTGGTGATACTTGTCCCTATTGTAAGTGAAGTCTTGCAGTTTTGCAGTCTATAATGTTAGAAACATTAGGCCTAATGAGGCACCTGTATAATCCGTTATGAACCAACAGAGCTATATAAAAGGTCTATTTTGGGCCTCAGTACAGAAAGTAATTAACCGTATAATAATGACATCAAGAATAACTACAGAAGCTGACAGGACAAACATGACTCCCATGAGCCTATCAGCAACAAAGTCATGGCTCCACTCCTCTATCAGTTCAAATCAATATGAATATATTTCTAACTGGTCCATGTGCTTTTGTTTTTGTTTTATATCTTGTTTCTCTCTTTGCTGACAGCAAAACCAATACACAGTGCTGTTTTTGACTGAGTATGAAAGCCGGCTCCTGGTAATCTTTTCCCCGGTTGACAGCTGTCTCCATAATAAGCCTGAATAGAAACCTCTTCCAGACATGTCTGTAGGTTAGGAAAATCCAGGCCTGGTTTGAATGGAATAGCGTGAGCATCAATTTGTGCACACATCTGCTAGACAGACCGGAGAGAGGTGCACTTCAGCTAGCACATCGGCCTAATGTTACTGTTATTTGCTGACATCAGACTTGGAGAGGAGACAGAGAAGACACCTGTTTGCTGTTCCCGCAGTTCAGTCTCATTTAGCTTTTTGACCAGTGTTTTTTTGTGTTTGTTTGTTTTTTCCATTTTGATCAAATTTGTACTGATTCCCTTATTGATAACAGGGGTAATTACTGGGGTCCTACGTAACTTGCTGTGTGTATGTACAGTGCTGCCCAAGTCTGTATATTACAGAGCCCCTAAAGTGACATGGTGGTTGACATAAAGTGTGTCACCAGAATGATATATTGGAACCATAAAATAATGTATTGTGACCACAATATAATATGTTGGGGCTACACACAAGACAAACACATGACCTATACACAACCCCTAAGTGACATGCTGGTTGTTTTTAACAATGTGTGGCCAAAATATATATATATATATATCATATTTTTTTCGTGGCCTCAGTATGTTATTCAGTGGTCTCAAAATGTTATATTTTGTCTAATCCTACACCAATGCTATATTTATTCTATTAAAATGAAGGTATAACACTAACATAAAAACCACATCCTATATTAAAACGAAAATTTTCTAACAATAAAGTGAAAGATGATCATTAAGTCATGAAATGATGCATGTTTTCAGTTCATTCCATTTATTATTAGCTCAGGTTGCTATGGGAAACAAGAGATAAACTATGTTTTATGATGCAGTAGGAATTAACTTTTAAAAACTTTATGTTAAAAGTTGCATTGCATATTTATCCTCCTCTTTTCCCATTTATCCATCCCTCCTCTCTAACAGTTTACAAATTGATCATGTTTTTTATTTTTAAAATATATTTTCCCTCCATTCTATGACAGTTCTCCCCATGATCGAGTTCTCCCCGTGTCGTTGTTCGGCTCTTGCGCCCGTTCTTAGTTAGTTCTTGTATCTTGTTTGGTTAGTATTGTTTGTTTCCTGTACTGTTTAAATTGAAGCCACCTTTGTGAATGCTTCCGATGTCTTTAGCCCTCACACCCTTATACCCTTACCCCCCATCCCACAATGATGCCAAGCTTAGAATGTGACCTTCTTCTGAGATATGTGGGACTCCACCACTATTCAAACTACTGCAAACACATCATCAGAGCTTAACACACTCAGAGGAGATCTCTAACTAACTGCTGTTATGTCAGTGAACCCAACCACTCATTGACTAGTATCAGGTTGAATGATGGGGAATGGCCTTCCCACCCTGCTGCCTCCTGACTCTTCTATTCCCCCATTTTCAAAAAAAGATAATTCTCTTCCTCTCCAGTTTTTTGACTGCTCTGCACTCTCTATCCTTCCTTCGGGATTGCTGTGGCAGGCCTCATTGTTGCACTGTGACAAGTGGAATTTTTAACTTTTCAGCCAAGAAGAATCAAGTGGCAGTTTTTATACCCACCCTCCCTTATTTTACCCTTCCTTCATACCCCTGTTCTTCTCCTATTCTCCTATTCACTTGACACTGCAAAGACACTTTCTCTATCTTTTCTGTCCTCCAACATCTCTCTGTCTTTCAGATAGCGTTTGCCCTGCTCTCTCTCTCTCTCTCTCTCTCTCTCTCTCTTCCTCTCTCTCTCTCTCCCCCTTCACTCACCTAATCTAATTGGGAGGAGAAAGTTTTTCGGAGTTTGTCGACTCAGTGCTGTAGAAGAGTTGAGTTCATGTTGAATGAATGTTGATGCTGCGCAGTCTACACACATGCAATGACGGAAAATGAATAGTGGGTTCGAATCAGTTTTACTTTTTTAAACAGGAAAAAATATAACCAGGGTTATAATGCTGTGCAAAAATGTAAATAAAAATAAAATGCAATGATATGCAAATAATTTAAACCCTGTGTTTACCTTAAAGTAGTACAAACACAACATTTAAAATATTGAAACTGAGAACATTTATTGTGTTTTCAAACAACATTTATCTATTTTGAATTTAACGCATGCAACATGCTCCAAAATTGCAGGTCATGTTTATCTCTGTGTTGCATCACCTTTTTTTTCATGCTGTGTGGATGAAATGGCTTTTATGTCGGTGAAACCCAAGCTTTATTGAGGACAATGTTAGAATTGAGTTTTTGATAGTTACTGATGAGAGAGAGAGAGAGCGAGAGAGAGAGAGAGAGAGAGAGAGAGAGAGAGAGAGAGATGGACGTGAGACCTGTTTTTACGATAACAGTGTAAACGTGAATTGCACTCAGCAGCAGGTAGGGGGAGCTCAGGAGATGAAAGAAAGTCAAGTTTTACATTGTATTCCTTTAGGTTAATCAATTAGTCCTTGTTTTTATTCAAATGAGTTATAGTTCTATATCTGATATACAGGGTGGGCCATTTATATGGATACACCTTAATAAAATGGGAATGGTTGGTGATATTAACTTCCTGTTTGTGACACATAAGTATATGGGAGGGGGGAAACTTTTCAAGATGGGTGGTGACCATGGCGGCCATTTTGAAGTCAGCCATTTGGGATCCAACTTTTGTTTTTTCAATGGGAAGAGGGTCATGTGAAACATCAAATTCTTTCATGAGTTATTTACAAGTTTCTGACCACTTATAAAATGTGTTCAAAGTGCTTTTTGTGTTGGATTGTCAATGCAACCCTCTTCTCCCTCTTCACACACTGAAAGCAACACTACAGGAGAAATGCTAGCACAGGCTTCCAGTATCCGTAGTTTTAGGTGCTGCACATCTCGTAACTTCACAGCATAGACAATTGCCTTCAGATGACCCCAAAGATAAAAGTCTAAGGGGGTCAGATCGGGAGACCCTGGGGGCCATTCAACTGGCCCATGATGACCAATCCACTTTCCAGGAAACTGTTTATCTAGGAATGCTCTGACCTGACGCCCACAATGTGGTGCCAGCTTCAGTGCATAAAGAGAGAAACACATCATCATGTAGCAATTTCTCATATCCAGTCCTTGAGGTTTACATTGATGAAGAATGGCCCCACTATCTTTGTACCCCATATACCACACCATACCATCATTTTTTTTGTTCCAACAGTCTTGGAGGGATCTATCCAATGTGGGTTAGTGTCAGACCAATAGCGGTGGTTTTGTTTGTTAACTTCACCATTCACATAAATGTTTGCCTCATCACTGAACTAAATTTTCTGTGCAAACTGCTGGTCATGTTCCAATTTTTGTTTTGCTGATTCTGTAAATTCAGTGCGCTGATCTGGGTCATCTATGTTGAGATGCTGCAGCAGCTGGAGTTTGTAAGGGTGCCATTTGTGAGTAGCTAATATCTGCCGAAGGGATGTTCAACTGATGCCACTCTCCAGTGACATGCAGTGAGTGCTACGCTGTGGGCTTTTGCTGAATGAAGCTAGGAGAGCCACTGATGTTTCTTCATTAGTGACAGTTTTCATGCGTCCACAGTTTGGCAAATCCAACACTGAACCAGTTTCACAAAACATGGCAAGCAGTTTGCTAACTGTAGCATGGGAGATGGGTGGTCTCGTAGGGTGTCTTGCATTGAAATCTGCTGCAACAACCCGGTTACTGCATTCACCAGACATCAACACAATTTCTATCCACTCCTCAAGTGTTAACCTCTGCAACATGACAATGGCTGTAAACAAAGAGAAACTTGTAAATGACTTATGAGAGAATATAGTTACGTTAAAACCAAGCAGACCATTGTTTTTCTTGTGAAATTCCCACTAAGTTTGATGTGTCACATGACCCTCTTCCCATTACAAAAACAAAAGTTGGATCCAAAATGGCCAAATTCAAAATGGCCACCACGGTCTTCACCCAGCTTTAAAAGTTTCCCCCCTCCCATATACTAATGTGCCACAAACAGGAAGTTAATATCACCAACCATTCCCGTTTTATTAAGGTGTATCCATATAAATGGCCCACCCTGTACATTTCAGTGAATGGCCTTACCTTAACAAACCATCATCTTATTCAGAATAATTGCTCAATATTATGATGTTATGACATGGTTATAACAGTACCTGTGGGGACGATATGTCTATTTGCTCAGCCACAAATAATTTTATGTGAATTATTTCTGTGTGTATATTCTCGGCCAAAGTGTAGGTGGTTCTCATTCAGGTAGCTGCTGTGTTGGCAGGTGCATGCTTTGCCTTGGGCGATGTGTACATGATGTTCAGAGACAGACTCAATCAAAACAGGACTCTGGAGGAGACTGACTACTGGTCAGCATCGTTACTGACCATCAGGACCCACACAGAGTTGTTCACATCACATTTTTGATGCTGTACAATTTTAGAATGACTATCTCAAATCATTCTCTCTCTCTCTCTCTCTCTGAGCAGAATGATTAATGAGGAAGTGTGTCAAAAGCGTTTGATTAATGTCTTCTTACACACACACTCACACTGTGCATACATATGGGAAAATACCCCATAAAGAATGTAAGAATTGTCATTTTGAGCACACATCGTTTAGCC
Organism: Hoplias malabaricus; assembly: GCF_029633855.1. Lineage (NCBI taxonomy): Eukaryota > Metazoa > Chordata > Actinopteri > Characiformes > Erythrinidae > Hoplias > Hoplias malabaricus. The sequence continues at coordinate 61,924,663 of NC_089803.1, forward strand.
TTCCTCAGTGAGGAGTCCTCGGGGCATGTTGGAAAATTCCCGTATTCATTAAGTTTAAATTTTTGCACTCATTTTTATTGCAGATGCTAATCTCACAATATACATTTTGTGACATCTGCCCATGCAATATTTCTTCTGAAACCAAGAGGGTTATGCTGGAGTTTTTCTGCATTTAGTTGAAGTAACTGTTACTGCTCTGCAGGCCAAACTTTACCCTAGTTATTTAAAGATGTCTGTGAGGAGGTTGTGAGGCATACACCGTGAGAACATTATTGAGGTCAGGTGTTGATGTTGGATGATTAATTCTGGATCACAAACAGCATTCCAACTCATCCCAAAGTTGTTGGATGGAGTTTTGTGACTCCAGAGATCACAGTCCCAGTGTTCCACAGCTCATTGCTGAAGGGGTTCGCGTTGCTCATGCGCTCTTACTTTCTGTCAAATATACTTGAATTTTCGTAAATGCATTGCAATGAGAACAAAAACTCTAAAGTACGAAACCTTCAATGTTTTAGTTACGTACATAAACTAGTTTGTCACCCCCTTTATCCACCTCTGTCTAGGACAAGAACATGGGGTTTTTTTCATCTTTCTTAAAAACTGCTGTTCAAAGTTTGATCCAAAGTGAAGTTGCCATGGTGACTGAAAAGATAAGGTAATATTTCAGCGTGAGATCTGTTTTATAACATGGCTCTAACTTTGTGTCCTGAGCAAAGATGAAGTTAGACTCAAGGATAACATTTCAACAACAGCATATATGGTATGCTTTATTTTTATGCATAAAGCACTGTTTATTCTGTGCTGAACAAGAACCAAAACTGAAGTGTTTTTCAAAGCCATCATTTACTTTTTCTGTGACCCTAAAAGCAACTGACACTACACCATTTTTTAAAAATCTTTCCCAAGAAAAATAAAACTACAACATTGATCATGGCTCTGTAAGCCGTGATGTGGAAGCAACAAGTGAAGAAACCCAGACTCATCCCAATATTTCACTGTGCTGTAGCCATTAAATAATACATTTCTTTTTATTTTCCAAACACAATCAAGTTGGTCAGAAAAAACATTTTAAATTAGTCCTCCACATTTAACTTGTGCAGTGAAACACATTTACACACACACTAGTGAACATTTAGGGGGCAGTGAGCACACATGCCCTGAGCGGTGGGCAGCCCTAGCGACGGCGCTTGGGGAGCATTTGGGGGTTAGGTGCCTTGCTCAAGGGCACTTCAGTCATGACCTGCCGGCATGGAACTGGCAACCTTCTGGTTACAAGCCCGGCTCCCTAACCACCAGGCCACACCTGCCCACAGCTGCAGTTGTGGGTCTACAGAAAACCCACTGCCATATGCACTTTGTAATCAATTAAAACAGTGTTTTGTGTGAATCGTCCTGTTTTGTTGATTAACCCAAAAACATTTCCTAAATTGACTGATTTGCTGTAAATATTTCACTTCTGCAGATTTTCTCCTCATATTTTTCTTCATTTTTCATCTGCCACATCCTAATAATTTTGATTATGAATGATGGCTTTCATTCTGGTTTTCCATGGTTTTTTTCCTGTAATTTATCTCCAGTAAAATGAGTGTAATATTGTCTGTTGCTGACTAGTTTACTGCTGCATACACAACATTGATTCCAGCTGGAGAACTTCAGTAAGGATTTTAACACCTCCTTATAACTGTCTTATTAGGAGAGAACGGCGGGGTCTGTCAGTCTTTGTGTGTCTTAATTTTAAAACATGAATGGCGCACTATAAGCAATTCCGTTCTAATAGATTATACAACCCTGTAGTTCACAACCTCTCACCCTTTCTTTCTCCAGTCAGTCATTCCGCCTCTCTCCCTCTTCTCCGGCTCCTGTTAGATTTGGAGGAAGGGTCTGGCTCTGCAGACATAATTGATTGAGGAATTGATTTTCTTTTTGCTATTGGGCGAGAAGTGCCTTTAATTTATTTACAAATGGCATGTAATTACACCTGTCTGGAAAGGAGTAAAGTGTGTGTGTGTGTGATGTGTGTGTGGTGTGTGTGTGTGTGTGTGTGTGTGGGGACATTGCTCGTTTTGGACACTCCGCTGTACTGTGACTTATATTAGTCGCTTTTATTTGGCAGAGTTATAAAGGGCTAAAAAAACGTTTGTAGTTTGCAAAGACATAATGCTCAGCGGTATTTCATGGACTTTCTGGAACATCTCTGGATGTGGCTCTGTCCCATTTTTGGAGTGTATGGAGTGAGCTGGATTTTCCAGTGTTCTCCCAGTGTTCGCGTGGGTTTTCTCCAGGTGCCCCAGTTTCCTCCCACACTCCAAAGGCACATGTTATTATTTGGACTGGCTGCATGAAACTACCCACAGGTTTGAGTGGGTGAATGTGTGACCTTCTGTGATGAGCTGGTGCTCTGTCCAGGGCAGTGGATCCACTGCAACCCAGACCAGAAAAGTTCCAAAACCTAGTGTAATGTCTAGCTTAGTAGTTTAATATAATGGAAAGTAATTAAAGAAGGACCCGTCTGTAAACACGTGGGTAATTAAGTACGCTTAAATAAAGCCAATGCAATGTAAAGTGTTACCAGGTGATTTGGACTCTCTTGATGGTGGATCATGGTGGAATATATTGAGAGAGTCTCTTCGTCCACAGGCATTTCTGAATCAAAGGTATATGCAAGATGATATGAATTCCATCAATGAATATTGTCATAAATTGCATATAGCTGCAGTAGCAACTTTACAAGGCTTTAATATTGCAGTTGTCATAATTGGATTTAAACTGATTTATTAATTCATTCATATATTTTCTGTAACCTCTTCAATAGTAATGGAGCTCATCTGGAGTGGTGTGACTGACTGGGACAGGGTTCTTGTAGATTCACAGGGCATCACACACTCACCCAGTCAGACACTTTTGCATGATCACTCAACATAAAAACATGTGTTTGGACTGGGAGGCCACCCAGAGGAAACCCACAGACACAGGGAGAACACACAGCATTCCTCATAGACAGTGACCCATGGCAGGGTTTGAACCCTCACTCTAATTCTGGAGCTGTGTGGCAGTGACATTATCTGCAGTGGCATCATGCTGCCCGGAGTCATTTTGGATTATTTCTATCTGCCAAAAACCACTTATCGTTTCTCAATGATCTATAACCTGACAAAGGAGCACAAACACTCAAACACAAACCTCATGAAAGAAATCTAGAGTATGGCCCAAAAAGCCACCAATTTCTCTTCCTCAAATAGCAGGCAAAAGATTATTAATCAGTTGCAGTACCTTAAATCACTTTGGACCATGTGTCTGGATCGATTTCATTCACATTCATTCAAGCACACACATAATGGGAAGGAAAGCCAGGCTTTTTAACTGGCCTCAGATGTTCAGTTGGCCAGTTCAGCCCAGAGGAGCTCCCTTTGAGTCTGGGTTCCTCTTAGTGGTTCTCTCACATGCTTTTAAAAAGGTTGGTTATAGTCTTGGTTATTACATTTTCAGTGTTTATTCCCCTCCTCTGTTAAGTTCCTCTTGGTTCCTCACATAGCCCCTTCACTCCAATCTGGAACTGGTTCAGGTCCTGATTGCGAATGTGATTGGGAACCGTTTGGTGTGTGTCACATCCTGGCACTTTCTTGTTTATTTTCTCCTTCTATGTGGCTCTTTCTGTCTATCATTGTTCCTATCTCCGCCCTCGTTTCTCTCTAGCTCCACCTTTGTCCCGTCTCTGTTCCGCCTTCCTTACCTTCGTTATCTGTGTCAGGTGTTTCGTGTTAAGTTCGTTATTTAAGCCCTCTTCCCTCACTTCCTGTGATTGGTCATTTGTTGTTGTTAGATTTTGTTTTCGTTGCATTGTTGTTTGTCATTTGTTGTTTTGCTCTGTTCTAGTCAAGTCGTGTCGTTTCCTTCTTTCTCCCTGTAAAGCCGTGCCGTTATTATAGTGTTTGTTTCTTGTTTCTCGTTTCTGGTTTCTCGTTCCTCGTTCGCTCTCTTACTCCTTTCATGACCCTCTAGTTCGTTTGTGTTTTGTAGTGTTTGTTTCTCTAGCTTGCCCTGTTTCCTGCTCTTCCCTATGTTTATTAGTCATGCTATTTCGTGTTTCTTGTCAAGTTCGTTTGTTGTGTTTTCTCTTTATTAAATGGTTTGTGTTCTAGCGAGTGTGTCCGCTTCCGTAAATCCACTCTTCACGTCCCCCGTGACAGTGTGTTTCCACCATGACTGTATCTGTGGGTGTTACAAGTTAAAGAAGCTCCAGAAAGAGCGCAGAGCTGGGCAGGGTCATTTGCAACATGTTATATGTCCCTTGATGGTGTGCTCTGTAAAAGATCAGAACCAGATTGGTGTGTGTAAGTTTTCATTTTGATGTAGGGAATAAAAACAGGAAAATGCTCTGTCTGTGTGTTTTCTGGGGTATTTTAGCAGGACCTTACTCTGAAAATACAGAAACCTTAACACATAACTGTAAACAGTGGATAAACCATGACTCTTTCCTGACTCAGTGGAACTCTGGTGCTGAATTCATCCATTGATGGAACCATGCAAACCTGAAATGTACCCCACTGATATCCGTGGAGACTATTCACTGGAGAGCACCAAGGTTCCAAGAATCCAGAACAGAACAAGTTTAAGAACCATATTTGTTTTGGTGGAAAAGGGCAGTAGTTCACCTTTACGCATTTAGAGAGTAGTTGCGTTTTGAGCTCCTCTCAGCAGTTGTTTCTTTTGGAGAGGTTCTCCCTTTGACAATTGGTTCTTTAATCTGGAGTCTTGCTTCCTCTCCATTTTACTCAGTGGAATGTCACACTTTTGATGTCAGGCTTCCTCTCGATGTGTCTTCCTTGTGCTGTATGTTTCTTTATCTCAGTTCAGTTCCTCATAACGGCTCTTCCTCAAGCTCTTAGGGAATTCTTCCTTTAGAGTCTTGGCTCCTCTTGGTAGTTCATCCTTTTTAGAAAGTTCTTGATTTTGAGTTTTGTTTTTTTCTTCAGTGTTCAGTCTTTCAAGTGTTTGTTCTTATACATGGTTTTATCTCATGTTCTTGCTTTTATTTTCAGTCGTTTCCCTTCAGTGACTCTTCCCTTTGCTTTAAGTTTGTGTCAAGTTCTGAGTCTTAGTTCTTCTTCATGGTCATTCTGTATGACCTTAAAAGGTCTCCTCTTACGAGTCTTGGTTCCTCTCATGTGAATCAAAGACAGGCAGAAAAACTGGTGGTACCCTCCAAAGTATATATTCAGTACCTTTATTTAGGGAACATAATTGTACCTTCTATTATAATTGTTGATTGCTACCTTTCAAATATATATATTATGTTCTTTTATTTTACACAGTTCTAAAATGAAAGATTACAAATATTCACCTCTCCTTCTGGAGAAGATTATGGGATATATTTCTGGCCTTTAAAGGCTAAGCACCACTTAATGGATCTCCATGAATATTTCACATTATTTTAGTTACTGACATATAGAAGTATGAATTAAAATGAAAATAGCAGCTTAATTTGCTTTAAAACTGACAATTTTATTAAATTGATGGAAAAACCCGAGCTCGCTACGTGTCCGTTTTTCAGCTGTGTCACTGGTGGCCAACAGCTGAACAACGCTGCGGTAAAACACCGTTATGACTGACTGTTATGACAGTATCTAGCTAAATAACCAACATTATTCATGACAATAGCCTAGCAATAAGCTAAACTCAAATTTAGAGGTACCGTTATTCTTGTAAATGTGATCGAAGTCGAACTCGAATTCATCCGACACTATAAACCTCCGTAATGCAGCTACGTAGCCGAGTATAATCTGAGACACCGAGTTTAGCGAGTCAAGCTAACGTTAACTAACACCAACTAAAACAGGCGAAGTGAGTGTCCTTACCCTGTTTACCTCCATGTTACAGAGGCTCTTGAACACCTTTCGTTGGTGTCCTTACATGCCCATAGTGTTGGAAAAGCGCCAGTGAAATGAGCTACAGATAACGGAGTGAGCGGATGGTCCTTTCCAAAGTGCCCGTTTAAAGTTGACAAATTTAGTCCATTTTCTGGATATTTTGGGATCTTTGGGCCATTTGTGCACAGATGTGCCACTGTACATTGAATCATTGCAGCCAAAAACAACTTGCTTCTGACACTTATCTTGACAATGCTCATTAGGGGCTGTCCCATATATTTCTAAACAGCTGTGGGATGTGCTGTACCAGTTATTTATTTATCTATTTATTGCCTGGCATATGTCATTAAAACCACCTTCTTGTTTCTACACTCATTGTTGGTGGTGGATGCTTTTCAGGGGCCATAGTGACCCACCACCTGCAGGGTCCGGAGAAAGGGCGTTGTGCACTACCCATCAGACAAGAGGTTGGGGAGTGACGGGGCCCATGCTGGATGCTGGCATGGACCTATGCGACAGACACTGACACTTGGCATGAGAATCATAACCTCACCAGGGTGACAGAATGATCCCAGTTTGGCACTGTGTCTTTGTGCCTTCTGTGTTATGTTGCCCTGTTCAGATCCTCATCGTAGTTTAACTCCATTCACACTGGCTCTGTATATATAATTTCCCACTTTCACCCCACTGGACCACCACAGAGCAGGTATGATTTGGGTAGTGGAGCATTCTCAGAGCTGCAGTGACACTCATGTGTTGTGCTGGTATGAGTGGATCAGACACAGCAGTGCTGCTTGAGTTTTTAAACACTGTGTCCAATCACTGTCCACTCTATTAGACACACCTCCCTTGTTGGTCCACCTTGTGGATGGACAAAGTCATCTGTCGCTGCACAGTTTGTGTTGGGCATTCTTTGTCTTGTCCTTCATCTGTGGTATAAGCAGTTACAGACAATGAATGAATGAATGAATATGTGTGTGTGTGTGTGTGTATAATAATTTACTTTAATAATAATTTTCTTATTACTACACAATTTTAAATAATTAATATCCATCTTTTAATGAGTGACATTTACACGTTAACACTTTATTTATTTATATATATTTGAATTTGAGTAGCAAATGAGACCTATTTCATTTTGCCTTAATCTCAAACATTAAACTGTCAAGGATTTGGAGCTAATTAGACATGCTAATATAGTCTGCTCAATTCCATCGAGCATGGTGCCTGGTCCCCTCTTTAGACACTTCGGTGTGACTCAAATGTTAAGTCTTCTCGTTTTTTTCTTTCTGTCTGCCCTTCTCTTAACTAATTGGAAGAGATTACAATTGTAAATGCTTTCAAGTTCTTTAATACAATTGTTTAATTCATTTTAATATGTATCAGATTAACACAGATCCTCCTTAGATGGAAATAAGCACTGTTTATAATTGCAAATGTGGTGGTATGTGTATGGGTGTCTAAAAGACCACCGTTCATTCATTTACCAAATAATTCATTTCTCAGCACCAATAAAAATGGAATATAATATCATTGTCTAAATTCTATGTCCAGCCTTTGTCTCAGCTTCAGTTTCTCTTCTCTCATCATTTCAGGTGGGCTCTGGGGAGGCCAATGCATTGTTCTGAGAAACAAACCCTCTTCTTTTGTGTCAAATCCCCTCTCTCAGTGAGGGCTTCTGTACTGTACCACATCCTTTCAGACCCAAAGTTCTGACATGTTTTCTCAGAGTGGAAGGTGGAATACAAACAGCTGTGGATTTTTGGCACATCCGGAGCAAGCGTAGAGCTTGATGTTCTCTCTCTCTCTCTCTCTCTCTCTCTCTCTCTCTCTCTCTCTCTCTTTAAGTGCAGTTTATCAGTTTATCTAGTGGGGACACTTTTGGTGTGACATTGGGTCTTGTACAGGTGTTATGGGTCTCAGCTCTAATTTCATTTTCATTTACAAAATATTTTTTAGTTTCCTTTTAGTGGAATTATTAACTTCCTGATATACTCACAATTATTTTCTTACAGATGTATAACTGGTATTAAAATACATTTTGTAAACAGGCATCTTGAAATCTGGAGAGTGTTTTATGGGGTGTACACACACACACACACACACAAACATGCACGTACACAAACACAGCAGTAAAATATTGAGTATTAAGGGCTTCAAATAAGTGTGTGATCTTTGATCTGATCTTTGCCCTCAGTCTCTCTCTCTCTCTGTGTGTGTGTGTGTGTGTGTGTGTGTGTGTGTGTGTGTGTGTCTGGTGCTGAGCCCAATATTGATCTGTAGATGATTGGTTCAACTAATTACTATTTACACAGAGATATTAGTGTCCTGCTCTTTTTCCTCTCTCTCTCTCTCTCTCTCTCTCTCTCTCTGCTCATCTTTTCCTTTCCCAATTGCTTTCTTTCTTTCTGTCTTTCTCTCTCATTCTCTCTGCTTTTGTCCCCCTTTTCTGTTTCATTTGTTGGCATCGTTAGCCACACAATTGTTGAGAATTTAAATAAAATATTCATGCACTGAGAGGCTAGGGGAGAGATAGAACTGAGGAGAATGAGGGACACAAAAAGATAAAGTGTGTGTGTGTGTGTGAGAGAGAGAGAGAGAGAGAGAGAGAGAGAGAGAGAGAGAGAGAAGTGTGAGATGAGATGAGAGAGAGAAAGAGAGAGATAGAGATAAGTGTGAGATGAGATGAGAGAGAAAGAGAGAGATAGAGATAAGTGTGAGATGAGATGAGAGAGAAAGAGAGAGATAGAGATAAGTGTGAGATGAGATGAGAGAGAGAGTGGGAGAGAAATTAAAAAGAAAAAGGAGTGATAAGGATGAGATTGAGAATGAAAGAGATAAATGTGTGTGTGTGAGAGAGAGAGAGAGAGAGAGAGAGAGAGGAGCAAACAGTCTTGTCGTGGTTAATAAGCTGGAAGTGGTTTTGGTGGCCAGCTGTGTGTGTGTGTGTGTGTGTGTGTGTGTGTGTGTGTGTGTGTGTGTGTGTGTGTGTGTGTGTGTGTGTGTGTGTGTGTGTAAACGGCACTCTAATCCCAGTCTTATTACTGATGAGAAAGGCGAGAAATGAAAATGAAAAAACCAAGGAGAGAGAATGAAAGATAACTTTGTGTGTGTGTGTGTGTGTGTGTGTGCATATGAGTGTAGTGTGTAATGTGTACTAATATGTGTATTTATATATGTATGTATATATATTTGGATAATACTTCCACGTATATGTGTTTGTGTGTGATTTTGTGTTTGTTTTTGTACATTTTCAGGACAGAACGTTCACATCGTGCACAGTAATACTCGCTTATGACTGGAAAAATTTCTCTCCAGTTTTGGCGCTGCCAAAACAACCAAACTACAGAGACTCAGTGACAGCTGGGGAAGACACAGCCAATCACACTGGCCATATGTGTTACGGGGAGGTAGGACTCGAATAGAGAACGTGATTTAACCCTTTCTGCGCTTCTAGATTAATGAGACGTTGACAGCTCTGGTTTTTTATTTGGAGGGGATTAAATTATTGATGGGGACAATTCAATAATCGCTGTATATTTGTGGGGACATCACCTCCGTCCATGCTACATCTACACCCTTGATTCAAACATTTTTAGGCTCCTCGAGATGAGAATTAAGGTTATCTTGAGGCTAGAACATTCTACTTACATACAACCAATCAATATCTCCAACAAACCATGGGGGTAGACAGTCCCTCAAGAAGAGAAGATCCCAAAATCTGTTTGGAAAAAAAAGAGGAGGAAAACGGGACTGGCCATAGCTCAAAGACCACTACCACTGAGGACCGGATTTCAGTACTGACAACACGGCAGAGAGAGGATCCCTCTCTGTCTCTGTGGGTCAGCCACGATCTCACAGCTTTAGCCTCAGGAATGAGGTCAAACCAGAACGGAAGGCGCTCAAGAAACAACCCCTGGTGAAGACAGCTGCGGACCTACAGTGGAGATTTATACCTGCTGTAGCCTGCAGTAACCTCCATGTTGTATTTAATAGTTTATTTTTCTTTATTCCTTCTCTCTCTCTCTCTCTCTTTCCATTGTTAACTCAGACTAGTGGGAAAGAGCTGTGCATTATTAGAAATACACTGTCAAAACACACACACTTTTCATTTTGCCTTGTAACGCAACAGTGAATATTAACTTTGCACACTTGTGTGTGTGTGAGTGAGAGAGAGCTGAGTGATGATTGATATATCGTCAGAGGGAAAATCATGCATAAAGATGAGGGAGTTTATTGTGTCCCACAGCGGAAGTGTTATACATTCACACACTGCTGCCCTATTAAAAATATAGAGCTGAACTCTGTGTACAACACCACAGGCGAGAGAGAGAGAGAGAGAGAGAGAGAGAGAGAGAGAGAGAGAGAGAGAACAGTGTGGGGGCAGTGGAAATGAAAAGCACACCAAATAATAAAGAAAGAGAAAACTAGAATCAAATGAAGCAGACATGGGAAGAAAAGAAAGATATAGAGATGCAAAGAAAAAACAAAGAATAAGGGAAAAGCAGTCAAAGTGATAAAGAGATAAATGAGTGTGAAAGAAAGACAAAGTGTAATGACACAAACAGTAAAAAGAAATAAAATAAAATGAGAGAGTGTGAAACAGAGAGGGAGAAAAGGAAAAGAGATACAGAAAGCTACAACAAAGTAAGCAAAGTCCTGTTGGACTCCAAGAATTCCTTCTGGCAATCAGTCTCACATTTAACAAATGTTTTGGCTCATATTTCAGATGCTATCAAAATGTCTATGTCCTTAACAGCATTGATCACCTTTTTCTCTCCTGGAAAGAAACATGGCATTGATCAGCGTGATGTCTTTATCTCTCTTGCTAATAGGCTCATTCTTTGTTCTTCCTTCCTTCTTTTTTTGTAGATACTTCAAGCTACAAAGAGCCACAAATACAAATGAGTGCACTCTTCTTTTTTTTGTCTCTGCTGAACTCATAAGGCGCATCTCTCCGAGCGGAAATCATTACTTTTTCATAAACGTGATGTAATTTGTCTTATAGTAGCTCCGAGGTCATAACACTGCAGGGTCATGTGACCACATTGGTGAGATGTAATTGGCTGTGGAGAGTTTATTAAATGAGAAGCTATGGATCTGTATTGAACAGAGCAAGGTGATCTGTCACTGTCTCTCTACTCAGGGGAATATGAAGTTAAATTTAACACACACACACACACACACACATACACACATTGTCACACATACACACACTGTTTGTAATTCCCCGCTCTCTGCCTCTGTGTGTGTGTCATCTAAAATGCTTTATTGTGGTGCAATTTAAACAGTATGTAAGTCTACTCTGTGCTATATGGTCTGTAAGGGCTTCTGTAACTGTGTCTACTCTTTTAAAATATCTTCACGCTAGAGGTTTCAAAATTGCTGTGAGGATTTGATTACATTCACTTATCAAAGAATTAATGATGTATGACCAGTTCTGGATGGGAAACATCATCTCAAAGGGATTGGAAATCAAAGTTCAAATGTTCCGCTGCCCAAGGCTGCAGGCTTTTATCCCTGTAGCCTACACTTGCCACTGGACATGGGGACTGTGGGCTTTGGCCAGAATGTTCCATTTTCTTGATCAGTGCTTTTCAATGTAGAGCTAATGGGGACAGAATGGTTTCTCTTTTACAAAATGTCCCCTTAAAAATTAAATTACTTTTTATTAATGATTTCTGACTTGAAATTACAAAATGGAGGGTCACTTCTCACTTCTGTTTCCTCCAGTTGCCTGTGATTCAGTGTGTGTGTGTGTGTGTGTGTTTAATTGTTCAGCAGCCATTTTTCTACAGACTGATGAAAATTGACAACTGATTTTCTTGGATCCATCCCAAGCTTGGTTTCTTGGGTAATTAAGGTTCTGTTAATAGAGTCCACACACACACACACACACACACACACACACACACACACATGGACTAGCATCTGTTCTTATCAGGTTAAGCAGAATATAAGCAGTCCTGTAAAAGTGGTATGTTAACGCTTGTTTTTAAAAGCTGCAGGTTTCTGTGTTGCGTGTTGATGAAGCTAATTTTCTTAGTCAGATACTAATCAGATTTTTCCATTCCACCTTAAAAAGTGCACTGGCTCCTATCTAGCACTGTGACTCATAGATCACCTAAGATGGTGAGGAGACAGACGCAGTATTGCAATAGTGCATTACAAAACACTATTGACAAGAAAAACAGGTAAAAACCACAGGTACAGACAAAGATCACAAGGAATCACAGGGGAAATGTGATTATCACAACCTAGTAAATGTATGACACCCTATATCTACAAATGCCTAAAGAAACTGACCCTAAATCAGTCAAGTATTCTTTGTGAGAAGATTTCTTTTTCTGAACTGGTGTTCCCACAGACGCCTCAGCATTACAATTGCGGTTAAACTGTAAATCAAGCGTTGCATTAAAGGTATTCTCTACCAGTTTAGATGATTTTAATTAGTTTGGGGATACTGGACCCAGGACAAAAAATGAAGGCAGTTCTTAAGTGACAGCTGCAGAGAATGAGCAGTGAGCAGATATATTACAATGCAGTCAATAACCTTATGATTTCATACCTCCTAGCAGCACCGCATTTTTGGCTGATGGTGGATCAGTTCTTTAAGAAACGAGAGCCAAGCTTTCTGTCTGAAAATTTATATGATACTGGCACATGTTGACTGACAGATGGGATGTTTTATTTGAATAATTCGAAAAATATATAGTGAAACATTTTTGTTACTGTTTTGCATGAGGCCACAGCTTTTAACATAGTTTTTAAATAAAATGTACCACCCAAATTCTCATTCTCTCTCTCTCTCTCTCTCTCTCTCTCTCTCTCTCTCTCTCTTTCTCTCTGTGTGTGTGTGTGTATGTGTGTGTGTGTGTGTGTGTGTGTGTGTGTGTGTGTGTGTGCAGCACATACCCCCCAGAGACAGCAGAGTGATTCATCATCATCATCATCATACAGAACCAGAATAGGTACAATAATAATAAATAACATGTTCTCTCAGAGAGAGGGGGCAGGGATGTGTGTGTATATGTGTGTGTGTGTGTGTGTGTATATATGTGTGTGTGTGTGTATGTGTAGAGTGAACTGACCTATTCATGCTCCGCCCAAAAGTCCAGTCAATATTACACAGCTCTGGCGTGAATGAACGAGAAGCTGTCATTAGTACACTCTTTTGATCACACTTCTGATCGGCTGAACACTGAGGATTCCTGCATTATTTAATTCATCCCTTTTTTACTTGCCGTCTTCTTTTTCTCCATTAACTCACAGAAGGAACCATTTTAAATTACTGACACCAAATGAATTCCATATGGTGTTCTCTCTCTCACTGATTAAAGCTGTAGCCATTGATTCCGATTTTATGAAGAAATACTCCCACGTAACACACAAAGTAATTGAACAAGGCGTGTTCTAATGTACTCTCTTTGATAAACAAAAGCAATTAATAATATTCCATATTTGATGTGAATATTTTGTTTATGACGATTATAAGAAAAAGAGAACAGGGGTCAAATGTAAATAAATAAATGAATTAAAACATCCGTAAATTAATTACCATTCCATCCCGGTCATCCTGTGGGTCCGAGGCCTACACGGAAGCATTAGGTGCAGCGTTGAAACACACACTGTACAGGACATCAGTGGAAGAGAGAAAGAGACTGAGCAGAAAATAGAAGGAAATGGGGAGAAGTGGACAGAGGGATAGACAAACAGAAAGGGGAGGATAAAGTAAGATAAATAAGAAAATGGGAGAGAAGTGGGTGAGAAACATGAAAGAAAGAGGATGTGTGAGAGATATACTGAGTGTGTGTGTGTGTGTGTGTGTGTGAGAGAGAGAGAGATAGTGATACTAATGAGTAATATAAAATATGTTCCTGCTTAAACTGGGCTAATTGACTTACTCATTAACATCTTCACTAATATGCTTTTACATAAGCCGTGTTGTGCCCACCCGCCCTTTTCAGAAAAAACCTACATTTGCTCAGTTACTAAATGTCAGTATCATACTGTATCTAACTCTAGGAAAATAACTAGGAATTGAAGTTTTAAAAGAAGTTTCGTCTGATTTACTTCGTTGTCCTCTGTGCTGCTTTAGAATAAGACTACACCTAATTTATTCATGGTTATTAAATATGTCATTAATGCATTAAAAGTCATTAATAACCAGTTGTAGCACAAAGGGCAAGAAAAGGGCAACAGTGTAGCTCCAGTTGTAGAAAGGGCAACAGTGACCTGTTGCTTGCCAAATAGTGAACCCACATCCATCAACACTCTTCAGCCTTAAATCCTTCCAGACACTGACCTTACTTTGCCTTCCCCATCAGTGGATATTAATCCAGTTTAACCATTTAACCACCAGGTTTAATAAATTAACTGCCAACAGACTGTCTCTTTATACATTAATGATAATTTGTTTTACCTTAACATCTGAAATGACCAAATTCACATTCTCAGCTGAGCTTTTACTTTAATAATTCATTCATTCATTTATTCATTCATTGTGTGTAACCGCTTATCCAGTTCAGGGTCATGGTGGGTCCAGAGCCTACCCGGGAATCACAGGACGCAAGGCAGGAATACACCCTGAGCACCCGGAGCAGGACTTGAACCCACAACCTCCAGGTCCCTGGAGCTGTGTGACAGCAACACTACCTGCTGCGTCACCATGGTGCCGCCCCTGTTTATTCTTTACCTTGAACTTTTTTTTGTAGGTTTTCTGACACTTCCTGTATTAGAAAAAAAGATGTTGCCCTTTCTATCTTTGTTACAGATGATTATTAATGACTTTCAAGGGGTTTACAACCTAATTAATAAGCATGTAATTAAACAGGTTTTTAAGCCATTGTAGTCAGTGTAGCCATATTTTAAAGTGGTACCAAATAAACATCTTGTCTCACCCTCCCATGTTGGTTGTAACCCCTCTATAACCCTGATTTCCTGGTCTGTGGGCTTCTGCTATATATTTGGTCCTTGATCCCCACAAGGCCCACCTCAGTCATGTGTTCCACCTGATGGTGGTCAGTTGCCATGGTGACTGATTATTCTCAGGTGCTCCTTGTTCCCTGTTTTGTGCTTATATGCCCTTTGTCCCAGTCCTGTGTTTAGCATGGGATAGTTTGTTTAAACCTGCTGACAATCTTCTGTAACTAGCTGACCCAACTGATATATTAGTACATGAATTCACTTTAAATATTTTTGTCCATGGGAACTGTTTAATCCAGAGCCTACCCGGAATCACTGGATGCATGCCATGGAGGGGCACTCACATACTCACACCTACGGACACTTTTGAGCCCCCAATCCACTTAACCACGTGTTTTTCTGGACCGTGGGAGGAAACCGGAGCACCTGGAGGAAACCCACACAGACACAGGGAGAACACACCAAACTCCTCAGAGATAGTCACCCGGAGCGGGACTTGAACCCACAAACTGGAGCTGTGTCACTGCAACACTTTTATGATTTTATTTTTTAATTTATTTTGCCTGAAACATGAATTGTAAATGGTGAATATAGCTTATTTATAAAATAATTTAATAACAATCTCCAAGATTTACATCTTATGACTGAAAAGAAACAAACTGCAAAGGTGTCAGCGGATCTTCTAGCCAATGAGGATTAAGCTCTATCATCATCACAACTTCAGCCACCTTGCACTTGTGAGGTTATACAAGCCATACTTTACCCAGGAGAAAATAACCTGTCTGACCTGTATGAGTTTACACTCAGGCTTAGGGTTAGGATTAGGGTTAGGGTTCGTGGCAAAGATTCACATATACATTCATGAGCTGCTAATTTCATGGGAGTGGATTTTTATTAAACTGTATATGAATTAATATTGCAGTCAGTCCACACAAACAGGAGATCCACTTTCTTTTTTCTGACACATCATTAATTTCTACATTTATTTGAAAAACCATCCGTATCAAACATAATTTCCAGCCTACAAATGTCCTTTGTATAACTGCTATGAAATGGTCCTCTCATGTAACAGAAGTGAAGATAACTCTCATGCTCTAAACTTTATGTTTGAGTAACTCAATCATTAAATCTAAAACTTTAATGCTTCGCTTGTTCTGTGCAAGTTTTAATGAGGAATCAAAAGCACTTCTGTATCTGTTGTTTCTGTGTAGACACTTCACTGGTGACCATTACCCTTACTGTTGTGGTTTTTGAAAGTTTATGAAATATAAATGTTATTATGAATTCAAAGAGGAGTAATAAGCACAGTTAACTACTTTGATTGAAAGTAATGTGAATGTCAACACTATAGACTCTTCTAACTGATGAGAACCCTGGTTTGAAGAGACTCTTAAGGCTGAAAGTTTCTGTACATCTATTCTTCCCATGCATCTTCTGAAATGAAGTGTCCTAAAAAGACTTTTGTTCCCCTTTTTGTGAGAGTAACAGCTTTTATTCTAGATATAGGAACATTGCCGTGAGGGTCTGATGGCATTCAGCCACAGCGAATGAGTGAGATCAGGTACTGGTGATGGATTTCAGCCCAAAGCTGTGAGATTTTAAACCCCTCCAGCTGACAGTTGGCATTGAACACGGAAACATTAGGCCCTGGCTGCTCCAGAACATCTCATTGTGTTTCATGCTTTTCTGGGGAGATGTAAAAGCTGTGTGTGTGTGCGGTGTAACACCAGCAATCCGTTGCGCATTAACAAAACTGAATGATCTCATTATGTCAAAAAGTCTTGGACATATAGTGTATGGTTTTTGGCAGCAATGCTATGGGTAAGTCTACATCCAGTGGGGGGTCGTATTTGGTGCTGATGGTCTTGAAGAAAGCGACACCTTGTTTGTGTCGTCTTTCATTAGCTTCTAGACACTTTGCCGCAAAATGTTCTTCCTCGATCCCTAGATTTCAGCAGGAAAAATGAATAAGCCTTTCACTCCATTTCATTACCCTGTACCCAGAAAGAGAGAGTCAGTGTGGTAGAGAGAGAGAGAGAGAGAGATAGAGAGTAGGAATAGAAGAGAAAGAGAGATGGGGGTGGATTGGGAAGTTAGTGTGTGATTTTCCTCTTTTGGCTTCTAGTCTCTAATATTAGCTCAGTCGCAAACACTTGGGCTCTTGGTGACACTAATTTTAGTTGTCGTTTTTTCTCTTTTTGTGGTTCACCCTCCACCCCCTACCCCCCCCCCCACACACACACACACACACACACTCTACTATTAGGATTCCATGCGTATCTGATAGCTCTGGCTGCCTGGCAGATTGCCCAACCACAGCTTTCTGCTATCAGCTGACCAACTCCAGCACCACCACACCCGATAATAGAGAGAGAGAGAGAGAGAGAGAAACTGGAAAAAGCCAGTCAGCTATGAGAGATAGAAGAAGCTCCAATGATGCGGAGTTGGAGAGGCGATGGTTTGGGACAGATCTATAAGCCATACATATCCACTGTGAGAGAGAGAGAGAGAGAGAGAGAGAGATAGTTCCAGGTCAACCTCTTCAGAATTTCATCTGCCATCCAGTCAAGTGTGACACATTAGACCGCTCAGTATTTCCAACCGAAGGGTGCTTTTTTCAGAGCTGCGAGGTTTTGACATCAACCTCGTTTAACCCTAGAGTCTTTACCATCAAATGCTCACAGCCATGTTCCAACATCTAGTGTTAATGCAGAGGCTGTGGTCTGCATTGGCCCTCACACTGGGAGATGACCCATTCGATCCCCAGTGATTCCCGGGTCATCCGAGGCCACGAGTCCAAGAACACAATTAGCCTTATTTCCTCTGGGTGTGTGGAATGAGCCCCTCTCCTAGAGATTTGATATTTGCTCTTTTATATTCCATGTTTTTTATTCTTTTTTGTGTGTGTGTATGTGTGTTTCTTTGCTGTTCATTTCTTCATATTTTTGGTATTTGGCTTTTGTTAATATGTGTTTTTCCGGTTTCGGTATTTGACATTTAGGGTTTTGTAGACTCTGTTTGTGGAAAGAATGTGTTCCTGTGCTTTTGTCTCTTCACCACTGGCCTTTTTAAAGCTGGGGTCTTGAGTCAGATGTGATCTCAATGTGGAGAACATTTTTGAGAGTGTTTCTCTTAATATCTTTGCTTTTTCATCTCTCTCTCTCTCTCTCTCTCTCTCTCTCTCTCTCTCTCTCTCTCTCTCCCTCTCTCTCTCTCTCTCTCTCTCTCTCTCTGTCAGTGGTGGATGATGTTGGTCAGTGGTAGGGTTTAGCCGAGGATGTAGAATTTAACCTGGGAATTGAGGGCACCACGGGACTCTATAAGACTATAATGACAGTGCTGTGACAATATCAGAACTCTGTGTGTGTGTGTGTGTGTGTGTGTGTGTGTTTGATGTACTATATTTCTTCTGTAAAGGATCCTGTAAAGTGATGTGATATTTAACACAATGAAGTAACTAAAATGAGACAGCCTCTAAAAACAGTCCCCCTGTGTCTCAGTGTCTCAGTGTCTTAAACCACATTCAGGGTAGTTTTGTATATGTTTCCAACACAAAAAACACATTATACACATTAATATTATCAATCCCCGCACTGCTATGCTAAAGTGAAACTGTTTTCAATCATAAACAGATAAGATATTTTGCACACAGTCCCAAAGGAACAGTACCAACACTCCCTCTGTCCTCACCGTGGGGTGAGGCAGAAGGTCACATTAGTTACAACTGGATGGTGATATTTTTCCAAACTTTGCTTTCTGTGAATAGTAAGAAAGAGAACAACACAAAACACACACACTCAGAGACAATGGCTGTGTCTGAAGCAGAAGGTAACAACCTCAATGACTTGCTGCCTATTGTGTCTCACAAATCAGTGGCTCAGAAGGCTGCATTTTGACATGAAGTGAATCTGTGAATGAACTGCATTCAAAACATGCTTTAAAGGCAGTGTTCACAATTTTAAATAAAACCCAATTAATCCAAACTTTGAAAAGAGTGAAAAAAGGAGTGATCAGGATTGCAGTATTGTTGCTCCATAGGTGGGTAACATTGATTTATTTTTGCTGTAGATGAAACTGAAGCCAAATGTGGGAGAGCGCTAAATGCATGAAGGTAAACACAAACAGAAACTGCTACAAAACTAAACAACACAATTTTTAAGTGAAGTTTCTGTGGTAATTCAAACAGTGAATAAAAACTTACAACAAGTTCAACTTCAGCTACATCCAAACTACATTTTTCCCCTCAAACATACCATTCCACCTTAAAAGACACAAAGCTTCTGAACATAAACAAACCAGAGACGACAGCAGTTCCCCGGAATTGTAGACTTTCCCTTTAAAGGCAATAATCGATCACTATGGTTTTAAGAAATGGCTACAGTAATGTTCACTGGTCATTATTTACATTATTATTACAACTTTTTAGATAATGGAAACAAAAACTGGCAGTATTTTATACAGGTGCTTGATTCAGACATGACTCTGCCTTCTGTCCTCTGAATTCTGCCTCAAGAGAAAGCATTCATGATGTTTCAGACACAGATGCCTGTGTGTGTGTGTGTGTGTGTGTGAGAGAGAGAGAGAGAGAGAGAGAGAGAGAGAGAGAGAGAGAGAGAGAATGTATGTCTTGTGAAACTGCATATTAATAAAAAAAGAAAACTTTTTGATAAAAATAGGACTGCTCTGTTTCACTGGGACTAAGCCCGATACGAATATGCAATTCTGTGGAAAAACAAAGGCAAAGAATGTATTAGCTACATATTGTTTCCTCCTTTAAAAGTACATTGATGTTTATTAAATCACACAAAGTTTCAGTTTAAAACTGCTTTTTTATGTAAACACAGGCTGATGCACTGGTCTCAAAGCCAGTGGCCAGATATAAGACGTAGGTAGCATTTGTGAGGTCATATTCTTGA
Organism: Hoplias malabaricus; assembly: GCF_029633855.1. Taxonomy (NCBI): domain Eukaryota; kingdom Metazoa; phylum Chordata; class Actinopteri; order Characiformes; family Erythrinidae; genus Hoplias; species Hoplias malabaricus. Next base: position 61,944,371 of record NC_089803.1, read on the forward strand.
GGACATTCCCAAATGACTGAATGCTAGTTTCACCTTTAACTGTTGGAGAGATGTGAAGAGTGTTGCTCAGTGAGTCATTACAGTTAAAGATATGGGGAAGTGTTGTGCTGCTCCTGAAAGTCAGGAAGCAGATGGATCATAGCAGTCTTCCATAAGATAGCAATAAAGGAATAAATATATATATTATTTTTCCACATTCTTCATGATATCAGTCCGAATTAAAACTTGATTTAACACATTCTGTACCAGGCTGCTTTTTGAACTAGACCCAATTAAGGACAGTCAATAAAACACAAAGGCATTTACATAGGGCAGTCTTAAAGTTTCAAAAGAGTGTTTAAATGTAAAGAAAATTTACACACACTGCATGTTTTCAGGCGTCTTTTTGCTCAAAACTGAGAAGATTTTTTAACAAGACGTATTTTCTGAATACCAGAATAAAAGAGGCAGAAAGAGAGACAACGAGAGAGAGAGAGAGAGAGAGAGAGAGAGAGAGAGAGAGAGAGAGAGAGAGAGAGAGAGAGAGAGAACAAGGGGCAGAAAGAGAGATAATGAAGGAGAGAGAAAGAGAGAGAGGTCTGTGAATAGTGAAAGTCTCTGAATGGATGTGGAGTCACTGGTCAGAATAAAAGGCTGATGGCCCCAGCCAGGCTTTCTCTTCTTTCTTTTCTCAATCCCTTCAGCCTCTATAGCTCACAGCTGCCCAAGAAGCCATAGAAATCGATGGTCTCTCTCTCTCTCTCTCTCTCTCTCTCTCTCTCTCTCTCTCTCTCTCTCTGTGGGATGGGAAGTGAGTGGAGAGTGAACCCTGCAGTGAAGGATTAACTAAGGCTCTCTCTAAAGCTGTGGGATACAGGATCACACACACACACACACACACACACACACACACACACACACACACGTACTGTATCCCTTTTCTCGTCTCTTTGTGTCTCTGCCTGCCCCCTCACAAACCCACACACACAGTTGTTATATGGGGTCATTAATACGTCTTTAATGTATGTTATTTATATCTTAGTATTTTTTTTGTCTTATTAATATGTCCCATATGTACAATACATTGCATCTACGTTTATTTTAAAAGTATCTAAATATAGTATACCTATGTTATACATGTGTACGTAATATAGTTAATATATTATCATGGAATAATTTCCTTTTTTCTACAGCAGTGGGAGTAACAGTAGCAGGACAGGCCAAACAATAAAGCAGGGAGTGTATATAGAAATATATAGTGTACACATACATCTTTTCTTTGCGTTTATTAGTGTTTTAACTTTTTTGCAGATAAACAAATTCACCAAATTCATAAAAAGAACCATTGCTGTAAATTCAATGACATTGTTTATGTCTGTGTTTTAATTTTGACACCACTAATACATCATCGCCATCAGACGATAAACTTTTATCTGCAAAGGAAAAGGACAAAACAACTTACACACATGCTTAGTCACCCCCACCATATTTCTCAATGTCGGCCGTGAACTTACATTTCCTGTCTTTCAAGACTTTAGCTTTTAGCCGTTCCACCAGCCAATATCTGTCCACTTTATTCCGCCGCTCAGGAAATAAAGTATATGCTGCTTTCAAGAAAGCCACTGCAGACACAAATTGACTCGGTCAGTAGATGTCCATGTAAGTGAAGAATGGTCAAGTCCCAGCTGGACCTGGCTCAGAGCGAGGGGAATGTCCTTGTGTCAGATCAAGAGGCATTTGTACCTTTCTGAGCATTTTCAAATGTGAGGCTCTACTTTTCAGAGCAGTTTCACAGGCAATGTTCAAGTCCTATTTTTATTTATTTATTTAGTTAGTTAGTTAATGTATTTATTTTGGGTTGGGGGGGTCCATCTGTTCTACGATTTTTATCTTTTGGAACCCTTTGCTCGTGCTCACACTTCTCAATGTGGAGTAAAAAATTAGAATTAGATTAGAATTTGAATCACTTTTTTGGCCACTATGCTTGTTCTTCACATTTAAATCAATCCGTGCAGTGAAACACACACCATACGTTGAACATACTGAAGAGATATAACAGAGCAGCTGCACATAAACCTAACGTCACCATGCTCAATGCTGGATAAATATATATAACATAGATATAACACAGAGGAACTGTGCTCTCTGCAGTATTGGAGCACCAGCAAATAGCTGAGGAATGATTTGGAATTATGTTGGTGATCCAGAACTAATTTGTCAGAGTGAATTCAATCACATACTCACAGTGATGATACAATAACTAATCTTAAGACTTTCTTGAAGAGTGGAACATGTAACTGCAGCAGACTCCAATGCTTCTCTTTTGAGAAGATAGTTTGCACAGGTGGGTGTCTACTTGGACATGTAGTGTATCTTGGAGACATTACTTTAATAAAGTAACAATCCCTTCACTTAAATATGGGATAAAATTGTCTAAAAGCCTCTGTTCTTATTGGTCCTCGACTAGACTGAAAGGCAAATGGTAATAATCTCTGTTTAATTGTGTCTGTGCCTATTTAATTGGCCATAAGTAACTAGGTGACTCTGTCTCGTCTTTTACTAAATTCTCCTGCAGCATTTCTCCCTGTCCTGGTGATCGGGACAAAGCTGAAGCCAGAAGAAGAATAAGTCAAGGCTTGAAAATAGCCATGACATCATAATGGTGTAATTACACTCTTATTACCAGACTGCATATAGTCTAACAACCTGGTATCACTGCTAAAGCATGTAGCATTAGGCCAGCTTGGACCAACGTGTCTGTGTCATGTTTTGTGCCTGTCATTAGGGCTAGATGTATGTAGGTCTATGGTTAGGGTTAGGTTTGGGGTTGTGTTGGTTAAGCAATGTGTGTATTACATCCAGGGTTGAGTCGGCTGCTGTGGTAAAGAATAAATCTGATTAATTTGTCTCCCTCATGTTACTGAATTCACTGGCCATAAAATGCTTTAACCCAGGCCTGTTAAAGCAATCAGGTTTTTGTGATGTGTTTGATCAACCAATCCAGTGACTGTACAGTTACAGTGCAGTTTTTTGTTTATGATTATCACTTGACCCAAGTAATTTTAATCATACACAAGATAAGATGTAAAATATCCTATGCCAATCCATTAGAGCTTCACATGTTCCTACCTGCAGCCACCAGAAATTCTGTTGAATCCTACATCTCAACACTAAGGTTGCTGTGGCCATTTATGATCTGATCAGCAACCGGCTATCATTAACAACTAGGGTTACTCATTGAGCCCAGCCCATGAGTACCCTAACCAGCCACTGTATCACTAGCATTTTACAAGGGTCATTAGGCAGGCACCTCCTCTCATTGGTGTTTCGCTGAATTAAGCCCACAACACCGCCAGAAGGCTCAACAGTGAAGTCTGGTGTCCCAGACCCACCCCCTGCAGCTTTACAGTCCTACCTCACCCTTTACCATCAACAACTGTAAATCCACACTGGCCTCCCTGGTGAATAAAGCCCCAGTGGCACGGTTAATGCATGCTCAGTACCACCAGTTCCATGTGAACTTTACATGCTACGTCACCAACAATCCCAATAGCACTTCTACAGTGCATTTCCCCAAGTAATTTGTGCTCTCCTTATCCACAACCACTGACTAGACTTTTCAGCTGTTTCTGATAACTCCATCACAGCTGCCTTTAGTTTCTGGCCCCTGATGTGGCTGATTTGGCTACAAATTCTCTAACATCTCCAGTAGTGTTACATGTGCCTGCCACCCACATTCCCTCACCTCAGCTGCCAAGTCTGCATGCTTCAGCTTCTTCCTTTTGAATGCTTCATCTACTGCATGTCTGGCCTCAGTGTAGTTAACACAATGTACTATGGGACCTGCAGCTTTTTTCCTATGTCCACCTGAAAACTTAATATGACTTGGCTCCATCACTCACAGCTCTTGCCAGGAAATCGCTGGCTTCTTTAGATGCTCCCATCGAAGCCACTGGCCTTGTTTTGCCTGTACCACTGCTGTTGCACACCGTGCCTCCTTCTCGGCTTTCTCTCTGCTGATGTGACCTTACTAAAAGTTTTCCATGAATCACCTGACCCAAGGCCTGCTCTTCCGCATTGTACTTGTACCTGCATGGCCACTTTCGGATTCCACTTCCTTCCTGTTTTTGTGATGGGCGCTGCTGCTTTTACCACTGCACCTTTCGATCCTGAAAAAAATCATCTCACAACTCGCCTTTGCACATATTAATTCCTCAACTAAACTTGTGAGTGGTAACTCCAGTACCCATCTCCCATACCATGCCCTGCTACTTAAACACTGCGGCACCCATAGCCTCTTCCTTATGGCCTTGTTAATAACACTTTCCATCTTCTGTGATTGAAACATCATAAATTGTCAATGGCCACCTAATACGAGGCAGTAAGCCAAACTGAAGACACCACAATTTCAACTTCCATGGTAAACACAATCTATCAATGATATTAACAGTCTTCACTAGTTCAGGTTTTCATCCCACAATTTGCTCTGTATCATTTAGCGCTGCACTATGCCATCTACCTAAACTCTTCACTGGTCACTCCAGTACTGTTTATAAGAATTAACTGTAATTTCTAGACATGGATGTCACAGGATGTATTTTATCATAATTTAGTGAACACAATTAACACTTTACTCAAAATAGCAGCTTTTTTATTCTTTTAACATGTAGAAATGTTACACAGCACTGTAACCCACATCTTTTCTTATGGTTTGATATTAGATCTCCTGGAGAAGCCTTTTCTGAAGCTGCAGCTTAGAACAAGTGTAATATGTGAACAGTGCACTTTAATTGTTGATTACAATTTATAACTGTGATTGTTTTAATAATAGATTCCACTGCTAACGGAGCCAGTCGTGGTTCTGATGTTTAACAATTCATGTGTGGGAGATATCTTTGCAGTGTGTATGTAACAGAGATATTTTAAAAGATGTTCAATGCAATGTTCCTAGTTTAAATGCAAGGAATTAATGAGCAAGCGTGATTCAAATCCAACAGTTACACACATGTAAGGACAAGTTTAAAGAGATTCTTTTTTAAAAAGAATAACACTGAGATTCTCATTTATCTGTCATGGAAGAGAGAGAGAGAGAGAGAGAGAGAGAGAGAGAGAGAGAGAGATTTCAGTGTATTTGCAGAGATATATTTATCATGATATGTACATTTAAACACAGCTGTACAGTTGATTATTGGTTAATAAATAGCTAATGTTATGTTAATCCTCCTTTACTTCAACTGAACTGACTAGTGTGTGTGTGTGTGTGTGTGTGTGTTTGTGTGTTAGGATAGAAGAGGGCCAATTATAAAATGACCTAAAACAAGTAGCACAACCTCACACATACATACACCCGAGACACACCCACATTCCTAATTAGAGACTGGAAACCAATATATCATTGAACTCCAGAGCAAGAACACACACAAACACACACACACACACACACACACACACACACACAGTTCAGCTTTATGGACTAAATTGGTAGTTTTTACTTTCTTCATTAGAGCCACCAAACCCCCACACACACACACACACACAGAGAGAGAGAGGAAAGGTCATGAACCTGTAAAACGCTGAGTATTATTCTTTTGGATCTGAGTAATAGCTGTGTAATGTTGTTTGCAGCTCAGTGTTTGTACTCCAGTTTAGTTGTAGGTTTTTATTACAAAAGTCATTCTTATGTTAGTCCAGCTATTATCGCATTTACAGCTGAGAAAACAATGTTAATCATTATAACTAAAGATTTACAAACCAGAAAAGTTTATTTTTACAGTGCAGTAGTGTCTGGTGTTTACTTAATACTACCTGGTGCTTACATAATGCACAACAAGTCTTATAATATCTGGAGCAGATTTGATAGTATGTGGTACTCAGGTGCTCAGTGCAAAGTGTCCAGTGCTCACTCAGTCGTATCTGTTTCTTATTTAATCACATCTTGTTTACACTGGATAGGACCTGGCTCTTAGATATTTATATGTGGAAGACAGAACAGTTATGGAGAACAGTTGGAAAACTCCACCTTGTATATAGATGGAATGAAGTGGACTGTACCTTGTTGGTGCATGAAGTTTAACTTGTCTGTAGGTGTTTTATTCACTGTTTAAATGACCAGAGCAGTTCAATCGGACCTCAGGCTTTTTAGTTTGTAGCACTTTTGATTTGCAGATACTTCAATAGATAGTTAGAGTCAGTTCCACCTTAAGTTAAGCATTGCATTAGAGACAATAATAATAAGTCAATATTTGGAGCAGAATTACAGTAAAAACCTTTTTTCATTGAGCAAACAAAAAGTGTCAAAAATAAATAATATCATTTCATATAGTATATAAGTATATGGTGCTCAGGAGGTATGTTGATATTGGTTGCTTCATCATGAAATATTCAATACAAAAGTGATGTCCAGAAAATATTGATTTTTTCTTTAAATGTGCTTTGCTTGAATTAAAGCACATGCATTCATGCACTCTGAGACACACACACACGCACACACACACATGCATGTAGTCAGCATGTAAGCAGGGTGTATTAAATCGATATTAACCTTGCAGGTTAGAAGAGTCTGACACAATGAGAACCGCCCACAGAGATATAACCTGCTTTTAATTAAATCTAGAACGGGGAGTCAGAGTGCCAGTGTGTGTGTGTGTGTGTGTGTGTGTGTGTGTGTGTGTGTGCCAGGTGTGTGTGCATGTGTGCCAGCGATGACTAATGAGTGGTCCTGTTGGTACTCTGGTCACATCGTCAGTCCATGTGACAGAGCTAAAGAAGCGAAGGAGCGAAAGAGCGAAGGAGCGAACGACTAAATGAGATTCTCTTCAGAATGAAGATCCAGAGAGAGAGAGAGAGAGAGAGAGAGAGAGAGAGAAAGAGAGCCCTGGGGGACATGCACACACGCGTGCACACACACACACACACACACACACACACACCGGCCTGTGGGGACAGGTGGGGAGACAGATACACACCACAGACCCTGAATCCCACCATCTAACACCACCAGAGAAAGACACCATTGTACAATTCTCTCACAAGAAGTTACCAGAGAGAGAGAGAGAGAGAGAGAGATTGCTGTTTAATCCTTTATATTTAACACTACACTCTGTCCCCACACATTTACAGATACTCCTTACAGTCCATTCTCCACCCATTATTGGCCCAGTCAGAAATGTATCATTCACATAGAAGAACTTGAAATGAATTGCCTTAAAGCTCACCATGTCCAAAGGCTTAGGATTTGGATGCAGAGGGTTGATCATTACAATGTTGGAATGACCTGTTCATCACATGCTTTAGTGGCAGAAATATGTGATTGTAAAAGTTTGGTGGATGCATTGCACACATTGTTACTGGGTGATTGTGATCCACAACTAATTTCCCAACATCAGTAACTGACCTCACTATTACATAGACATGGCTGGTCACTACAAACATGTACAGTTAGGTCTTTGTAAATATACACATGCATTTCTGATGCTAACCCTTACCCTAACCCTAAACCTAAACCTGTGTAATGAACGATTGTTGGAGATACAAGTTTTGTTCCAACATCAAAAATATATACCGTGTTTCCCCGATAGTAAGACACCCCCGATAGTAAGACGCAGTGTGGGTTTTAGGGGGGTCGGCTAATGTAAGACGTACCCCGAAAGTAAGACATAGTAAACTGTACGTTGGAAAAATATAAGCCATAGTACCGGTACCTTTTGCTGCATTAACTGCGGAATGCGGACGGATCTGGAGCCGAATGAGCGGAGGGATGTGGCGGCCGCGGGAGCAGCAGTAATGTTGTCCGTGGTCCAACACGCAGCCATGGTTGTCATGGAATAAATCTGTTTTATCTTCCAGTATAACATATTCAAACTGTTCGTTCTTACCGTTTTTCATTGTTTTACATGTTATACATGGAAATACCGTCATGATACGGTTGTAACAAGACATTCTTGGCACTTGCTTTTATAAAACTGTTTTATGGTGAATACCATACTGTTCAGGTTGTTAATAAATGTTAATTTTATGGTTAAAACAAAAATCGACATTTTTTACCAATATAAGACATACCCCGAAAATAAGACATAGTGGGACTTTCGGGGGTAAAAAGAATGTAAGACACTGTCTTACTTTCGGGGAAACACGGTACATTTTTTCCCTAGTTTTTCTGTGGTGAACAAAAAGAAAAGCACTGATGTGGTTTCCTGCTTCTCTTAAACATAAAGGAGCTCCTTCTCTCTTTCATCACATGCCACCAGTTTGGTCCATTTCATCCCTCCATCCTGATAAACATGTGGAGGGATTGTGTGCTTGTGGGAGACATTTGTGTGATTTGATCTGATTGGCCTCACAGTGCATCCATCTCCAGGAATGGCTCCACGAAAAAAAAGAAAGAAAGAAAAATCAATGAGCTGTATTCCCAATGTGCACACGCACACATACACACACGCACACACACAGTAAAACACACAGACACACACACTAACACACACACACATACACACACACACACTCAAACACATACACTAAAACACACAGACAAACACACGCACACATACACACACACACGCACACATACACACACACTAACACACACACACGCACACACACAGTAAAACACACAGACACACACACTAACACACACACACACATACACACACACACTCACACACATACACTAAAACACACAAACACACGCACACATACACACACGCACACATACACACACACTAACACACACACACGCACACATACACACACGCACACACACAGTAAAACACACAGACACACACACTAACACACACACACACATACACACACTCACACACATACACTAAAACACACAGACAAACACACTAACACACACACAGACAAACACACACACGCACACACACACACACACAGACAAACACACACACGCACACATACACACACACACACACTAACAAACACGCACTAAAACACACAGACAAACATACGCACACACTAACACACACACACACACACACACACACACACACACATACACTAAAACACACAAACACACGCACACATACACACACGCACACATACACACACACACGCACACATACACACACACGCACACATACACACGCACACATACACACACGCACACACACAGTAAAACACACAGACACACACACTAACACACACACACACAAACACACTCACACACATACACTAAAACACAGACAAACACACTAACACACACACAGACAAACACACACACGCACACATACACTAAAACACACAGACAAACACACACGCACACATACACACACACACACACTAACAAACACGCACTAAAACACACAGACAAACATACGCACACACTAACACACACACACACACACATACACTAAAACACACAAACACACGCACACATACACACACACTAACACATACACTAAAACACACACACGCACACATACACACACACACACTAACAAACACACACTAAAACACACAGACAAACATACGCACACACTAACACACACACACACACACACACACACACAGACAAACACACGCACACACACACTAACACACGCACACACACACACACACATATACGTGCACAGATACACATGCAGTGTTGTACAAATTGAATTTTGTTTGAATTTTCATTAATGTCATTAATACTATTTTAATATTTATTCATACAAATAATGTAACATTTTTACAATCATTTATTTATTTTAACAGTGTATAGTAGGTTATCAGTAATTCATATATTTGTCAACACCTCTCTAATATGTATGCAGCTGAATGCAATCCCAGCCCCACAGCAGTGTTTTAACATGTAGTATAAAGCCTGCTAGGAACAGTACAAGTTGTTACCTGGTATTGTGTAGTGTTATGTAACTCTGTATTACTTTAAATGACTCCAGAAGAAATGTTGGATGAGTACATGTTCCTATATTTTTGGCCATAGAGTGTAGAGAGAGAGAGAGAGAGAGAGAGAGAGAGAGAGAGAGAGAGAGATCTGACATCTGAATGTTGCTAGAGTTTCATGGTGAAATCTGACAGCACTGCATTCGAGGAATGAAGGCCGTAAATCCCAATATCTCTGTGATTATTTGATTTGGGAGAATATAAGAACTAGTTTATATGATAAAGTTGACCAATTTCCTATAAACTCTGCTGCAGAATATATGGATATGGATGCCAGGAATTATTATTATTTTTTATTTTTTTATTTTGCTATAGGACTTATTCTTAACCGTTAAATATTGCGTTGAGTAACTCATCCTGTTTTCCTCTGGGCAAATAAAGGATCGGGGAATGACAAACCTCAGTTGCAGGTTTGTAAAGGTTTACACTGTCAAGACGGTTTGGAGGTCAGTTTCTGTTCAACAAGATCTCCCAGAAGCACATGTGACTAAAAGAAGCAGCCCAGAGATTGTTAAATTCCTACATTATTATTAATGTTTATTTTAGGAGCACTTAGAAAGGTCCTCACCGCTGCCGACATTGTTTCCCAAAACCCACTCAAACAGTCAAGCCAAAAGATTACAAGAACAGTGCTGTAAACTCTTGAATACGTTCAAATATATCACAGAGAACACATGAAATAATCCATCCCTCTCAGTGATCTATAGGTTTTAATCATTGGTCCCTAGGCCAGTGGCCATTTATTTTAATTAAATCCATTCATTCATCTTCTTTAAGTGCTTGATCCTGATAAAGGTCACTGTGGGTCCAGAGCCTACCTGGAATCACTAGGCACAAGGTGGGAATGCACCCTGGACCTCTGTGCCAGTCCATCGCAGGGTATCACACAGTCATTCACACCTGTGGACAATTTCACACAGCCAATACACCTACCAACATGTGTTGTTGGATTGTGAGGTAAAACCAGAGCACTCCAAGTAAACCCACACAGACACAACAAACTCCTCAGATCCAGACCTGAGGTGAGGATCTACCCAGGACCCTAAAGCTAAGAATGCTTACTGGTTTTGTCAGAAAGAGAATTGAGCCCACTAGCACCATGATAGAGAGAGAGAAAAGGATAATAACAAATATAAGAGACAAAAATGCAGGTTAGACTGTCCCTGAATGTGGAGCTGAAATTTTTATGGCTGCCACGACACCACAGGTCAGTGCAGTCAGGTGGCCTCATGAGTGTCTTCCAGCTGTGTCTTTTCAGGGAGCCACGCAGCCATATTGGCTGTCCACAACAGTGGTGCTGAATAGTAAGGAGGGTGGTTCAGCACCAAGGACAGCAGTCCATTCCTAGGAGGGTTTTGAAACCCATAGTGGTCAGCAGCACGTTCCAAAAAACATGCCACTCCAGCTACCATTTCCTTTCAAGCTGCTGCTAACACAATGTCACTGCACAGCTCAAAACGCTTGGAGGAGGATGCTAAACATCTAGTTTTTTTTATATCAGCTGATAGGTGCCACACTTGCTGGCACTGTGCTAGTGAGGGGAGAACAAGGGCCATCCCACCCAGAGAGCGAGGCCAATAGTTCTCTCCTGCCCAAAATGACTTGGAATATATTCTCTGTGCTTTAACTTCCATTAACAGCTTCAATGTTATTAGCATCCTTCAAGTGTAAATTTCTCATTTCAGAGATCAGAGGTTTTGATCTGACAGTGAGGATTTGTTTTTCTTGAAGCTGTATTCAACTGTGAACTGATTGAAATTAGCGGGAGTGGTTAGCGGGCTTCCAGGGAGCGGATGGTGACTGGGTGAGTGATAGCAGGTATCAGTGAGCTCCATCTCCGCTGTGTGATGAGTGCTGGACATATTGTGCCACTCCAGAGCGGCTTAACTTAATCTGAACGCTCCTAAATCCATTAGAGCCAGCGGGCGGTCCCGGGGGAGACCACCACAGCCCACCACAGCCCCTTGGCCGAGGAGATTATCATCTCTAATTGGATGAATATGTCCCCGTCGTCTCTCGAATTACCCATAAGTCCATTTTCTCGTCATGGATGCCATTGCATCGCTGCCAGGGGTGATGAATATTGAGCGGCTGTCGACACCTACACACACACACACACACGTATTTTGCAAGGCCTCTAAAGTGATAAAGTAAGTTAAAGTGATTTAGATTTTGATTTTTTTTCCTCAGCCAAACTGAGGTCAAAATGGCAAGTGCTAATACTTATATTTACCATTTTACTTTTTAGCCTGAGGTCCAAAACTCTGCAGACAGCTTCTTGTCCAACATTTCTTCAGAACCGAGGCTATTAATCAGTCCTTTTACACAGTAAAACATTCCAGTCTTCTGGGAAGTCTTTAAATTATATGTTGGGCCATTGCTGTGAGGATTTGATAGCATTCAGCCACAAGAGCATAAGGTACTGATGTTCTGGATAAAAAAAATATCTCTCCTGCGCATCCCAAAGCTAATGGGTGAAGTCCCATTGCTCCACAGAACACGGCTCCATTGTTCGGTGGCCCAGTTCTGTCTATTCTCTGGAAGTGAAATTGAAACTGGGATATAAAAGCAAGCGTCCTTACTATCGGTTGTGATTGTATTTAAATGATTTCATTTTCTAAGAGTAATGCTTAGGGATAGGAGAAGTCTGTTAGTGTGATTGCATGTTTAGAGGTGTGTGAAATGGATGTTTGAAGGCAAGAATGAAGATAAGATTCTCCCCTTTTGTCATTTTCATTTTTATCAGCTTAAGTCTTTGTCTTCCAGAGACTGCTTTTAATATTTGATGGTAAAGCTTCATATTTCAGCCTCTTTATTCCAGTCTTCAAAGCCAGAGAATCATGGAAAAATCAGTTTCTGTCTTTTTATCTTTTACCTTATTACACTAATGACCCTTGTTTTGCATGAAAAACAGACCAATCCATTCTGTATTTTATGACTAGGTCCATACAGCTCTGATTTGATATACATGTGTATATATATATATAGGACTCTCATGGTTTTACTGCCAGTGCATATGATTCTAACAACGAATACAACAAAGGTAATGCAAAACTTGTATACAGCAAATACGACTTTATAAAGCAGATAATAATATAATGCATGTTGCCCTTAACACTATATAATTCCAGCAGTTAACGACACAATATCAGGTTGAGGCCAGTGAATGTAGTGAATGGTGAATGTAAATATGCTTTATGTAGTCTATTGAGAGTGTTAAAGACAACGTGCGATGTTTTATCACCTGAATTATTTAGTCTTTTTTTTGCATGTAATTCTAGCAATGTATACAATATAAGGGCAAAGCATAATTTGTATATTGCTGTGAAGACTATATAATTCATGTAATAATACATCGCATGTTGTCCTTAACATTACATAATTCAAGCCACTGATGTTACATAATCACAGCATGACTCTGGCAAATTGTCACTGTCACTGTCAAGAACTAGACCTTCTTTGCTTATTCCAATAAGTTTAGAACATTTCTACTGGTTTGTTTTTCAAAGAAGTTAATATACAAAGATCTGCTTAAAAAAAAAGGACACAATGTGTAATTAATACCAGGCAATGAATAGCACCCTTTTAAGTGCAGTTACTAAATGTGAGTGAGTGAGTGATAGATAGATAGATAGATAGATAGATAGATAGATAGATAGATAGATAGATAGATAGATAGATAAGCCATTTCTATGAGGGTGGGATTATTAGTTAGTCTGTTTTAATTTAATTAATATTAAATTAATTTAAATAATGACAGCTGTTGTGGTCCAATAATGCCAGTCAGTGCCATCATTAGACCCAACCCTCAACCATCATTAGACCCTGAATTTATATTATATATAGGCCTAGGGTGGCACGGTGGCGCAGCAGGTAGTGTCACAGTCACACAGCTCCAGGGACCTGGAGGTTGTGGGTTCGATTCCCGCTCCGGGTGACTGTCTGTGAGGAGTTGGTGTGTTCTCGCTGTGTCCGCATGGGTTTCCTCCGGGTGACTGTGTGTGAGGAGTGTGGTGTGTTCTCCCCATGTCTGCGTGGGCTTCCTCCGGGTGACTGTCTGTGTGGAGTGTGGTGTGTTCTCCCTGTGTCTGCGTGGGCTTCCTCCGGGTGACTGTGTGTGAGGAGTGTGGTGTGTTCTCCCCATGTCTGCGTGGGTTTCCTCCGGGTGACTGTCTGTGAGGAGTTGGTGTGTTCTTCCTGTGTCTGCATGGGTTTCCTCCGGGTGACTGTGTGTGAGGAGTGTGGTGTGTTCTCCCCATGTCTGCGTGGGCTTCCTCCGGGTGACTGTCTGTGTGGAGTGTGGTGTGTTCTCCCTGTGTCTGCGTGGGCTTCCTCCGGGTGCTCTGGTTTCCTCCAACGGTCCAAAAACACACGTCGGTAGGTGGATTGGCGACTCAAAGTGTCCGTAGGTGTGAATGTGTGTGTGTGTTGCCCTGTGAAGGACTGGCGCCCCCTCCAGGGTGTATTCCCGCCTTGCGCCCAATGATTCCAGGTAGGCTCTGGACCCACCGCGACCCTGAACTGTATAAGCGCTTACAGATAATCAATGAATATATAGGCCTTGTTAGTCAACGTTCTTAAATCTCTAGTGACGTCTCTGATGTAAGTGCTACACAGGCATGTATTTGTAAAATGTTCTACAATTATTTGGACAGTAACATGTTTTATTTAGCTCTGGTTATGAATGAGCTTTAAGCAATAGTGCATCAACATGCAAAAATTCATCACATACTTTACAGTGTAGGAGTCCTGTGTATTTTCCATGGAAGGAAGCCCATGAAACCATGCCTGTCTATAAATTAAATTATGGTTGTATCAGATTTGCTGCAGCGATCTCATCAGTTTGGAAAAACATTGGCGGAATTGGAAATACATCACGTGTCAGTCATGTTTTCAACAAATATACCACGCACAGTTTTTCATGTCTGCTTGTCAGTGGAGTGAGAGAAGTATAAAAGATTACGTTTGATTGAACACGTAGCTAAAAATACCCTGTAATTCATGTAATGATTCATGCTCTGGAGCTCTAGTCCTGTGTAGGCCTGCTTTAGCTTCACAGCAGGTGAAAGCAGGAGCAGGTCTGCGTAGGATCCGTACAAACTTTATCGACTAAAGTGGGTCACACGCCTACGGTTCCCATCCCAGTGTCCACACATACATGTCTGCTTCTGTCTGGACCTGTTTGCTTTGATCTTATGTAGCTACAGAGGAAGTAATAAAGTCAAAGAAATAAATAGGAAAAAAAAATCTTTCACCAGTACATTGTGATCTTAAACCTTAAACCAAGTCTAGAGTCGCTTTACTCTTAAAGGGGTGTAGATTTTCCACTGTAGTTAAATAAAGCAATAAGCCGTGTGAGGGCGTGTGTTACTGTGTTTTTTTTTCCCCGTGATAAAATCACAGCATTGCATCTCGAGTGGCTTATTGCTTTTATAAAATACAATGAAATACACAAATGTTCAATTCATAACAACATTAACAAACATTCATAATAAAGTGTAGTCCGTTAACAGCGAGCACTGACATGAGGACAATACATAGCTATTTCATTGAACATAATATGTTCACGTATTTTCCGTGTTTTTAAGTTGAGTAGAAATAATTACATTTCTGTGCTTTTTCTGAAGGAACTTTTACTTTAGAGAAGAAGCTGCAGAAAGTATAGGGCTAACCTTGGGTTGTGTTTTTAGCCTTTAGCTCAAGAAACTGACTGAATAGCATTAGCTTAGCTTAGCATAGCTTAACCAAGCATTGTCTCCTGATTTCATGCTGTTACTGAATAATTGAATAAAACAGTGACAGTGAATTTCACGGTTCAGTTCATAAATCACATATGTCATTATGCCAAATGCATAAATGTAAATGTAATTTGAAAATACCATGAAATGTTGTGGTAAAATTGTTTCCCTTGTGTGTGTTTTATTGGAGTTGTAAGTGTTGTTTGTTCCTTATACGTCAGACAACTCATATATTACTTTTCCTTTAGTGATTTTTGTAGCATCATTTTGAAAAGCACATGGCCTCATACATCACACAAACGCAGGGGTCTGTGATTGGTTACTTTTATTTTGTCTGTCAGGTGGCCTTTACCTGTCAGAAGGTGATTCTTGGCCACGATAAGTCAGAAAAAATACTGCAGCTCATAAAAAGTCTGGCTGGTGGGACTATGTGCAGCATAGAGGCATTTTAGTGTTGTACACAGAAGGGAATGAAAATCACTCACAAATACAGGTATACACAAGTGTGTGTGTGTGTGTGAGAGAGATGCTTATGCAACCGGAAACACACAGTACTTGAGTCTTGTCTCTTTAGCCTTCTCGTCTCCATTGCTTTTCTTCAGCTCCGTCTCTTCCTCCACCTCTCTCCCACACACTGAACCTAGAGCTCAGTGAATGAATACATCTGCCTCAGTGCCTACCACCAAATTACAACACATAACACCATATCATCACTACAGTAGAATAACAAATAACAGCAAATTACACCATGATTCTTTAGGAAATTATTAATCTGTAAATCACCAAAAACGTATATATATATATTTATTTAAATAAGAATGAAGTATTATATTACGATATCAACAAAATCATTCCGAAAGTTTCTGTTTGAACTGATTCATCGTAGAGAAACTTCGTTAGCAGGTCCTAATGTCGAACATTGTTTCAAATAGTGTATTTACTGGAGTTTTAAAAGACATTAAAATGTTCAGATGTCTGGTTACTTTCTGGTCTGGTATTTCATGCCAAATCACTCTCAGTTTCGGGAAAAATTTCAAAGAAAAATACCACAATAATTGTGCATGCTTTTTTAGCATTTTTATAACACTCTGTAACGTTGCAAAAGGGATGTCGTTGTGATGAATTGCCGTACTAAACACGTGCATTCATTCTACAATTTAATAATATTTAAACGAAACAATCTGGGGGACCTGGAGGTTGTGGGTTTGAGTCCCGCTCCGGGTGACTGTCTGTGAGGAGTTGGTGTGTTCTCCCTGTGTCTGCGTGGGTTTCCTACGGGTGCTCCGGTTTCCTCCCACAGTCCAAAAACACACGTTGGTAGGTGGATTGGTGACTTAAAAGTATCCGTAGGTGTGAGTGAATGTGTTGCCCTGTGAAGGACTGGCGCCCCCTCCAGGGTGTATTCCCGCCTTGCGCGCAGTGATTCCAGGTAGGCTCTGGACCCACCGCGACCCTGAACTGGATAAGGGCTTACAGATAATGAATGAATGAATGAATCTGTGGATTCACTTTGATCAAACGAGCAGTGCACAATTTAGTGAACATTAAAATAATTAAAATAAGAGTACAGTAATAACACTTCAACAACCAAAACACTTCAATCCATACCTACAGCTCCATGCATTGGAATGAATTGAGGCATTTTAACATGCCACTTTGTCAAGTTTTATTGGACAGCAGCTAAAAGATGCAGCTGTCAGTGTCAATCTGTTGGTCAGTCGAGACAGGTCTAATCCCACTTCCTTTTCTCTCGTCTTATTCATTTTGGCCTTGTTGTCTTCTACAGGGGAAGCTAGCGTAGAAAAGCTGCTTTACTCTCTCTCTCTCTCTCTCTCTCTTTCTCATTCTCTCTCCCCCTCTCTTAATTTCAGTTCATTTGAGTTTATATTTTTACTAAAGCACTCAGAGCTTAAAGCTGAATTTATTTAGAATGAACACTAGTAACAGTATGATGTATTAATGGCAATAAAAAAACTTTTAATTTAATAATTTCTCTCTCTCTCTCTCTCTCTCTCTCTCTCACACACACACACACATGCACTCTCTCTCTCTTTCACATGCTCTCTCTGTCTCTCTCTCTCTCTCTCTCTCTCTCTCTCACACACACACACACACACACATGCACTCTCTCTCTCTTTCACATGCTCTCTCTATCTCTCTCTCTCTCTCTGTCTCTCCTTCTGTCTCTCTCTCTGAGACTATCACTCCTGCTAAAGAGGCAGGTGAGAAGAGAAGAGGAAAGAAGAGAAGCTGAGGACATTCTGACACTATCTTCCTTTTAGCCTGAAGGCCTCTTTCGTTCCTCCATCTTTCAGTTAACAATGCAGGCAGCTCACTCTCTCAAAGAGCTCCGTCACCTCGGACCAATAATCTCTTCTCTCTGACTTCATTACAATGGAGCCGTAAATATATGGACACCTCCCCTCCTCCCCCCAGACGGCCCTGCTGTCAGCTGTGGAGAGCGAAGAAGAGAAGCTTCTCTCTCTCTCTCTCTCTCTCTCTCTCTCTCTCTCTCTCTCTCTCTCTCTATCTCTGTGTGTGTGTGTGTGTGTGAATATGTCAGTGGTAATTAATAGCCTCTTGTGAGACTGAAGTTTGACTGATTTAAATGCCAGGGAAAAGGATAATCAGTAAACATGCATCCTTCACTTTTTATGAATACATTTCAACAGCTTCCTTTGATCCTTTATTATTACAAATTATCAATTCAGTTTTCTCTGACACCTGCTCCTCCAACGTTTCTTCAGAACTGAAAGGTATTAATCAGGGGTTCGTCCCTTTTTACTGCAGTAAAAAGTACTCTTCCGAGAAGCATTCTATGAACATTTCTATGAGGCTTTTATCAATTCTAACACACCTTTAGTGGTAAATCAGTAACTGTGGAGTGGGGGAATTCAGTCCAATGCCATTAGGGTAGAGTTGATGGTTTTGATCCAGGTCTAATAGTTCTACATTAGTGTCTGACGTTATTAAGGTTTGTGTGGCTGAATGTAATCATATCCTCACAGCAATGGTGCAGCATGTAGAAAAAGTTTAGAAGTTGCTACTGAAGCAAACAGGAACTAACTTCCAATTTATACTTTTTTTTTGAATGTTTGGTTATTGTGTGTCTGCACTTCTGAAGTCAATTATGTTTCTCTGCATAATTATGGCACTGTGTTATTTATTACTTTACTTTGTTCATCAGTGGTCAGGACCCCCACAGAACCACCACTGAGCAGATATTAATTTTTATAATAGTGCCACTCAGCAGGTATTTTTTGGTCACATTATTGAGGAGGCAATTTTGTGTACCCTGGATTTTCCATTATGGTTTGGTGAGTTCATTTTTCGCTCACAGTGGAAGACTAAGTAAATGGATGTGTGGAAAGGTTATACATATGACCAAAGACATCAGTGGACACCTTCTCATCCAGCACTCCATATTGTCAGGTCAGCTTTATGCTGCATGCTGGAACAGTGCTGTAGGGGCTTGATTGCATTCAGCCACAAAAACATAAGGAAGGTCAGGTGCTGATATCGTATGATTAGCTCAGGATCACAGATGACACACTAAATCATTGAAAAAAAAGTATTGGATAAAGCTCCATGTCTCCAGAGAACAGGGCTGCACTGCTCCACAGCCCATTACTGGAGGTCTTTATGCTCCTCTAGAAAACATTTGTCATCGTGTATGGTCCGGTGTATATAGCACACTATAGGGCTGTTACAATAGGTCAATGATTTTCTATAAACATTATACAAACTCTTTGTGTGTGAGAGTGTAAGTGTGTGTGTGTGTGTGCAGTTTAACACTTTTGTCCATAATGACTGCCCATTAAATGCCCTGAATTTCACAAATCTTTGAACACAGAGTGCACCTAATGTTCTGTTGGTTTGATTATATTTATTTATCTTTCTTGTTGTGAGCAGAAACGCTCTACTAAGTAAACCTTCAAACCTAAACGTACCAAATTCATGTAAAATGTGAGGTATACAAAATGGCCCTGTGAGCAGTTATGGACCTCGTGTGGATCAAATTGACCACTGCCTGTGAAGCCAACATAAAAGGCCTTCATTATTCACGCTATTTATGTTCTGTTACATTCAGCAATCAAAAGGCACACTGGGACTGAATAATGCTGCCTTCTTTTTTTCTGTCAAAAAGATCACATTTCACTCTGTAAAAAATAGAATACCTTGAAAAATCACAAAAATGATGAAATGTCATCCAGCATGTGTCCTGTACGTTCTGTTAAAATGCGACAATTAGCCTTGCATTTTACTACGTAAAGAGCACTTACAAAACACTATAAATGTTCATATCGTCAGGTGTATGTTAAAAGTGTGCACAATTCCGAGAACACCAGTGTGTCGAATTATCTTAAAGCAGACTTATTATGTAAAAAAAAAAAATCAGTGCATTAACACATTAGTTTGGGGATCTGGAGCTCCGAGCAACTCACAGACAGTGATGTCCATACAGTCAATTTTTAATTTATTTTTAGAAATTAAAAATAAAATTTAGTCTCATACTGATGTTCGGGGCACGGTGGTGCAGCAGGTAGTGTCGCAGTCACACAGCTCCAGGGACCTGGAGGTTGTAGGTTCGATTCCCGCTCCGGGTGACTGTCTTTGAGGGGTTGGTGTGTTCTCCCCGTGTCCGCGTGGGCTTCCTCCGGGTGCTCCGGTTTCCTCCCACAGTCCAAAAACACACGTTGGGAGGTGGATTAACGACTCAAAAGTGTCCGTAGGTGTAAGTGTGTGAGTGAATGTGTGTGTGTGTCTGTGTTGCCCTGTGAAGGACTGGCGCCCCCTCCAGGGTGTGTTCCTGCCTTGCACCCAATGATTCCAGGTAGGCTCTGGACCCACCGCGACCCTGAACTGGATAAGCGGTTACAGATAATGAATGAATGAATGATGTTAATGTAGAGGCCAGCTCTGGGCTCCAGCCTTAACACCAGTTCCTGGGCACCATGACAGGTGCAAGTCAAAATTATATGCCACATTCATTCATTATCTGTAACCGCTTATCCAATTCAGGGTCACGGTGGGTCCAGAGCCTACCTGGAATCATTGGGTGCAGGAACACACCCTGGAGGGGGCGCCAGTCCTTCACAGGGCAACACAGACACACACACACATTCACTCACACACTTACACCTACGGACACTTTTGAGTCGTTAATCCACCTCCCAACGTGTGTTTTTGGACTGTGGGAGGAAACCGGAGCACCCGGAGGAAACCCACGCAGACACAGGGAGAACACACCAACTCCTCACAGACAGTCACCCGGAGGAAACCCACGCGGACACGGGGAGAACACACCAACTCCTCACAGACAGTCACCCGGAGCGGGAATTGAACCCACAACCTCTAGGTCCCTGGAGCTGTGTGACTGCGACACTACCTGCTGCACCACCGTGCCGCCCGATATATGCCACATCTCTTGAAAAATCTTTACAAAAAGAAATAATTAAATATGTGAAAAATGAGCAGTGTTATCTTATAATATTCTCACAACAGTCTCAAGAGGACAAAAACTAGATAAATCTAGATTAATATGGAGACTGTGTATTTAACAAGTTTTAAAGTATTTAACCTGCCAAGATTATTGCAGTGTAAAACCGAAAACTAAAAATGTACACTTTTCCAGTGCAACCAGTTATCGCTTAAGGCACTGCACTGTTTAACAGTAGATGAACTTTATTACAGACAGTGGTCTGTCATTGAAGCGAGTCAGAGAGAGTGGAAGCAGTGAGCAGCATGAATACCATTTTATTTATAGATCATGACCATGGTGATGTCACGTTTAAATTTTCCATCTCAATGTGGGAAAACCCTGAGCTCTGTTTAAATTTGAATCCGTGTCCGAAATATGGAAATTTCCTCTGGATCTGCGCCCTCAAGAGCACTGCCTGTGATTTCACTAAAGAGAAATAGAGAGACAATGGCTCTGTGGGGGAATGATAGAATGAGGGGAGGAAACAGTAGGTGAGATAGATTTGATTAGTTTTGAAAAAAAAATAAAACAGAGAAAATATATAGAAGAAATGTAAAAGAAAGAAGAAGAGAATGATGTGATGGATAAGAAGCAGAGACGAGAGATGGGGAAAAGATGGATAAAGGAAAATGAGGAGGGGGGTGGGGGGTAAGAGGAGGGAACCTTTCCTATTCCGTCAGACAGTGGCTCATTCATTATTTTGTGGAAGCAATTACCACAGCCACCTGCTTTATCTACAGCGCTCATTGTTTCCAGAGCTGTCTGAGTCTCCTCTCTCTCTCTCTCTCTCACTTCCCTCCCAATCTCTCTCTCTCTCTCTCTCTCTCTCTCTCTCTCTCTCTCTCTTTCTCTCTCTCTCTCTCTCTCTCTCTCTCTTTCTCTCTCTCTCCCTCTCTCTCTCTCTCTCTCTCTCTCTCTCTCTCTCTCTCTCTCTCTCTCTCTCTTTCTCTCTCTCTCTCTCTCTCTCTCTCTCTCTATCTTTCTTTCCCTCTCTCTCTCTCTCTCTATCTCTTTCTTTCCCTCTCTCTCTCCCTAACTTCCCCTCCTAATCTCTCTCTCTTTCTGTCTTTATCTCTTTATTTGTCTCTCTCTGTCTCTCTTTACACCTTGCTTTTATCTGTCTCTGTCTCTATCTTGTTTACATGTCTCTTCTGACTCTGACTCTTTTCCCTCACGTTTTTTTTTTCATTTTTTTTTCTCTCTTTCTATTGCTTTTTATCTCTCTCTGTCTGTCTGTCTCTCTCTCTCTTTCTGTAATGGTGGCCCTGAACGTGCAGCACAGCCTTCGCTGATTAAAGAACTCCATTTCTGTGTGTTAATAATAAATGTATCAAACACACACACACACACACACACACACACACACACACACACACTAAAGTGTATTGTGTGCCCTCCCTGTGTTCTTTTTTTAATGAGGTCGTGGAAGCCATTCCCAGGTGTGTGTGTGTGTGTGTGTGTGTGTGTGTGTGTGTGTGTAATTGTAATGTTATGTTATTTATTTGACATCATACAATAATCACCCTGTTCTAAAACTGTAAACAAAGCAACTCAGAAATAAAATGTACAAACAACATTAGAGCAGAAACACGGCTCTCCTTTACATGGACTTGATTACTGCTAATCACTTCAACTCAGTGCGGTTCAATCCAATTCAGTTCTAATCAAGTCTGTCAGCTCTATGGGCATCATATATAGCGACAGTTTTGACAGTGCACCACTGAAAGAACCAGAAGCATCATGAAATTTATTTAAATACAATGTGAAAAAAAAACTAATAGTAATTTAAAATACAAAGCAGTAAGACCAGAAAAAAAACATGTTTGATATGCATTTTCTTTTTGTTTCCCATACATACACACACATATATATATATATATATATATATGTAGTGTGATATATAATCTCCACATACATACATTAGTACATAGTTGATAGTGTGATGTTACCAGAGGCGGACTGAGTCGTTACTGTAGCAAGTACATTTTTAGCGCTAAAATTTAGCACCCTTACAAGGACACAAGGCATAAAGGAGAATATTAAGAAGCATCAGTTTGGGCTTGCTTTGTAGTGGTGAGGGAGATGGTGAACCCCCAGCACAAAACCACATTACACACCAAGCCCACACACACAAATTCCCCAAAACAACAACATCAAACAACTAAATCACCCCTTAAAAACTGAAAATGTTGTCACTGAGCCTGCTGGGAGCTCCCCCGTGGACTCCCCTGCCCCTCCCATACTCAGCACTGCCCCAATACAATCTGATCTTAAGGGTTAGACTTGTTTCTTCAACATCTGCTCAAATTAATTATAAACGTATGAAATGCACTGTCAAATTAGAGCTAGGTTTGGTTTAGGCTTTGAGTGAGTGGAAATGTATCTCAAGTTTAAAAGTAGTTACTGAAGATAAAGAAACTGTACAGCGTCAACAGTAAGCATTCCTTGCCTTGCTCCCACCCCCCACACTGAACTAAAACAATCATTTAGCACCATTTCGTTTAGTAACCGTCTGAGGTCATGGTGGTCTTTGACCAGATTTTCTGATTGTCTGGGGAAACACAAAGAATGAAGACATACAGAGACATGGACTTCACTCCAACAAACAACAATGAACAACAAACACTAAGGGTACATAGGGAGCTTATTAAGGGGAACATATTAGGAACACCTGTGAACCCGTGATCGCACAGGTGCAGGGCGTGGTTAGAAAACAAGGAGAAACACATGTCAAGCTAAACCCCTGAAACTGATGTTTCATATACAAAGATAAAGTAGTAATACAGAATTATCAGCATCATCATTACCTTATTAGGAAGAAAAAAGAGAAAGAAAATCTAAACCTACTGCGTTAGCATGAAATGGAAAGAAAAATGCTTGTATATTGACTCATTATGAGCTTACAAATGACTTGCAGATCTCTTGAGACACACAAAAGTAATGGTTTCCGAGAATAAATCTGATTTGTTAGCGTCCCTCACATGGTTTATGAAAAACAATTGCCTTGATTCATTCGAGCTGTCCTAAGTTAATTTACTCGCATATGCTGTACTTATTAGCCGGCTACAAAGTGCCAAAGTAAATAAGGGTTACTCTAATGAATAGAGGCAGGTGTACTTTACTAGAATGGACGTGGAGTGTGACTTTGAATTCATCATGTTTCGATTGTCGGGGGGCGGGGAAATTAATCAATACACTGCAATCACACAGATCTGAAAGTGGATGGCCTGTTTCATCTGCAATGATGTGTCATATAAAGCTGTTCATCATGCATTTGTGAACTAAATGGCAATTAATTGCATTTGTCGGTGGAATTTGCTGAAATCTGACTCTGAAATAAAGATTATTCACTTTCTTTCTTAAAAAGGCAGTGGCTCTGTACAGGCTCATGACACTCACAAATCAATGGTCCTTTGCTTTTTTTCTGATTTAGAACATGATGTAAATGGTTCTTTCATGTGCTTTTATAACAGCTACATGTGGTCACCATGTTTAATGCAATGAAAGTGTGGGAGAGAAGTATAAAGCCCCAAACCCCCACTGTGTTCTTTAAAGTTGTGGAGTTGGAGTAGTGTTTTTTCCTACCTTTTCCTAAACTCACTGATTTTTTTTAATATGTTGAATGTGTTGCTTTGACAGAAATATTAATATTAATATGTTAACTACTATGAATTGCTGAAAATATAAATATTCTTATTGTTGGTATCCCTTGTTAATTAACCTTTGACACATCCAAAAACACCCTTTAGATAAGTGCATTGGCCTTGATTTACCTGAATACCTGCACATTTCCTTCTCAATATCTTGTGTCTACACATGAAATCAGTGTTGTGTCCATACCCTCCTACACAGATATCAACTTTACTAGGACTGTTGCTACCTGTTTTACTTGCTGTATTAGGTTAAAAGGGCATTATTGTGTGTGTGTGTGTGTGTGATGTATTTTTCTATTCTGTGTATTTATTTATTTATTTATGAAAGGGGGAAAGATGGGAATGGGACTAACAAAATAACAAAAGTGTGGGACATACCTACATTTGAAACATATGTATTGTCTTCTTCTTGCCATCAAATAATAATAAAATTAAGAAAAGGAAATACTGATGTTGGGCGGCACGGTGGTGCAGCAGGTAGTGTCACAGTCACACAGCTCCAGGGGCCTGGAGGTTGTGGGTTCGATTCCCGCTCCGGGTGACTGTCTGTGAGGAGTTGGTGTGTTCTCCCTGTGTATGCGTGGGTTTCCTCCGGGTGCTCCGGTTTCCTCCCACAGTCCAAAAACACACGTTGGTAGGTGGATTGGCGACTCAAAAGTATGTGTGTGTGTTGCCCTGTGAAGGACTGGCGCCCCCTCCAGGGTGTATTGCCCAATGATTCCAGGTAGGCTCTGGACCCACCACGACCCTGAACTGGATAAGCGGTTACAGATAATGAATGAATGAAATACTGATGTTCACCATATTTTTTAAACTTGTAAAATATAAACATGTGCAGCCAATTGCTATAATCTGAGTAATCCACTGGAAACGCTAACTGCTGGACATTTAGCTTTTTATTGATTAATTTCTTTATTATTATTTTTAACTGGACTATTTTTAGAGAGCATTCAACAGAGAATCAACAACAGAGAAAAGGCTGATGTCTCTAAACCTGAACAGCTTTAGAGTCCACAGAGGAACAATGCTTATCAGAAACAAGAGGAGCTTCAGAGAAGACCTGTGGGTGTCTGACAAACACTGCAGGAGAAGGAGAAAGAAACTAGGAGATGGAGAGATGAAGTTGAGATTAATCACATGGTACAGACATGGGGAGATGGAGAAGAGATACAGGAGAGGTGGAGGAGAGATGAAGAGAGGGAAAAGAGATACAGGAGAGATGGAGGAGAGAGGGAGAAGAGAAAAGAGGTGAAGGGGAGATGGGGAGATAGAGAAGAAATACAGGAGAGGTGGAGGAGAGAAGGAAAAGAGATAAGGAAGAGAGGGAGGCGAGATGGGGAGAGGGAGAAGAGATAATGGAGGTGGAGGAGAGATGGGAGAGAGAGAAGAGATACAGGAGAGGTGGAGGAGAGAGGAAGAAGAGAAAAGAAAGGTGAAGGAGAGATGGGGAGATAGAGAAGAAATACAGGAGAGGTGGAGGAGAGAAGGAAAAGAGATAAGGAAGAGAGGGAGGCGAGATGGGGAGAGGGAGAAGAGATAATGGAGAGGTGGAGGAGAGAAGAAGAAGAGAAAAGAAAGGTGAAGGAGAGATGGGGAGATGGAGAAGAGATACAGGAGAGGTGGAGGAGAGAGGGAGAAGATAAAAGCGGTGGAAGAGAGGGAGAAGAGAAAAGAGGTGAAGGAGAGATGGGGAGATAGAGAAGAAATACAGGAGAGGTGGAGGAGAGAAGGAAAAGAGATAAGGAAGAGAGGGAGGCGAGATGGGGAGAGGGAGAAGAGATAATGGAGGTGGAGGAGAGATGGGAGAGAGAGAAGAGATACAGGAGAGGTGGAGGAGAGAGGAAGAAGAGAAAAGAAAGGTGAAGGAGAGATGGGGAGATTGAGAAGAGATACAGGAGAGGTGGAGAAAAGATGGGGAGAGAGAGAAGAGATACAGGAGAGGTGGAGGAGAGAGGAAAAAGAAAAGAAAGGTGGAGAGATGGGGAGAAGAGATACAGGAGAGGTGGAGAAGAGACGGGGAGAAAGAGAAGAGAAAGGAGAGGTGGAGGATATATGGGGAGATGGAGAAGAGATAAGGAAGAGAAGGAGGAGCAATGGGGAGAGGGAGAAGAGATAAAGGAGGTGGAGTAGAGATGTGGAAAGAGAAAAGAGATAAAGGAGAGGTGGGGAGAGGGAGAAGAGATAAAGCAGAGGTGAAGGACATATGAGGAGATGGAGAAAAGATAAGCAAGATATAGGGAGAGGGAGAAAAGATAAAGGAGGTGGAGTAGAGATGGGGAGAGGGAGAAGAGATGAAGGAGAGATGGATGAGAGATGGGGAGATGGAAAATAGATAAAGGAGAGATTGAGTAGAGATGGTGAGAGGGAGAAGAGATAAAAGAGAAATGGAGGAGAGAGGGAGAAGAGATGGGGAGAGGGAGAAGAGATAAAGGAGAGATGGATGAGAGATGGGGAAATGGAAAAGAAATAAAGGTGAGATGGAGGAGAGATGGGGAGAGGGAGAAGAGATAAAAGGTGAAGGGGAGATGGAGAGAGAAAAGAGATAAAGGAGAGATGGGGAGAGGGAGAAGAGATAAAAGAGAGATGAGGAGAGAGGGAGAAGAGATAAGGAGAGATGGGGAGAGGGAGAAGAGATAAAAGAGAGATGGAGGAGAGAGGGAGAAGAGATAAAGGAGAGATGGGGAGAGGGAGAAGAGATAAAGGGAGAGATGGGGAGAGGGAGAAGAGATAAAAGAGAGATGAGGAGAGAGGGAGAAGAGATAAGGAGAGATGGGGAGAGGGAGAAGAGATAAAAGATGGAGGAGAGAGGGAGAAGAGATAAAGGAGAGATGGATGAGAGATGGGGAAATGGAAAAGAAATAAAGGTGAGATGGAGGAGAGATGGGGAGAGGGAGAAGGGATAAAAGGTGAAGGGGAGATGGAGAGGGAGAAGCGATAAAGGAGACATGGGGAGAGGGAGAAGAGATAAAAGAGAGATGAGAGATGGAGAAGTGATAAGGAGAGATGGGGAGAGGGAGAAGAGATAAAAGAGATGGAGGAGAGAGGGAGAAGAGATAAGGAGAGATGGGGAGAGGGAGAAGAGATAAAGGAGAGATGGGGAGATGGAAAATAGATAAAGGAGAGATTGAGTAGAGATGGTGAGAGGGAGAAGAAATAAAAGAGAGATGGAGGAGAGAGGGAGAAGAGATAAAGGAGAGATGTGGAGAGGGAGAAGAGATAAAGGAGAGATGGATGAGAGATGGGGAAATGGAAAAGAAATAAAGGTGAGATGGGGAGAGGGAGAAGAGATAAAAGGTGAAGGGGAGATGGAGAGAGAGAAGAGATAAAGGAGAGATGGAGGAGAGATGGGAAGGGGGAGAAGAGATAAAGGAGAGATGGGAAGGGGGAGAAGAGATAAAGGAGAGATGGGAAGGGGGAGAAGAGATAAAGGAGAGATGGGAAGGGGGAGAAGAGATAAAGGAGAGATGGGAAGGGGGAGAAGAGATAAAGGAGAGATGGGAAGGGGGAGAAGAGATAAAGGAGAGATGGGAAGGGGGAGAAGAGATAAAGGAGAGATGAGGAGAGGTGAATGAAGATGGTGCTGCGGATGGTGATGTTGAGGACTGATGGTGTATTCGTATCCATATGTGTGGGTTCATGAGTGTGTGTGTGTGTGTGTGTGTGTGTGTGTGTGTGTGTGTGTGTGTGTGAGAGTGCCTCTTAAGGCTGGATGAGGTGTAATTTGCCTTCACATGAGTTCAGATTAAAACTCATTACGGTCATTTGATGAATTGCTTTAAATTGTAGGGCTGAAAGGGACAGACTTAAATGTGCACAATTAAAACAAGGAGAAAGTGGAAAAAATCCTCACCTTCCTCCACTCTCTTTCTCAATCTCTCTCTGCATAGCTTTTATTCTTCTGTTTTTCCAGCTTTCTTGCATTGTCAGCATTGTCTAATTTCCACTTGTTTTTTTATCTCTCCTCATTTTTTTTCTTTTTCACTCGCTTTCTGTCAACAAATCATTTGTGATCATTTTCCCGTTTCATATAACAAATCTCTCTCTCTCTCTCTGCCTGCCTGTCTGTCTGTCTGTCTGTCTGTCTGTCTGTCTGTCTGTCCATCTCCTGTCCTGGATTATTGTTTTGAATCTGGCTTTTCTACTTGGTTTTATAGGACTGACTGGATGGATGGCACGGTTGTCAGGGGTTGCAGTGTTTGGTCGCCGTGGAGATGTAACCGCAGTAACCTATTGCTACCTTCAGACTCTGTCTCTGTAGCTCCTTTCAGTTCATGGTTTCATGAGGATGAAAAGGAGTTAAAGAGTGACAACTGGAGCTTATCCAAGCTTGGAATCCATGGACTAGATTTCTCTGAAAAAAAAGGACTCAACAAACAACATCATTCACCAAAAAAATAAAAATAAACACCAACATTCCACAGCAAATACTGTTATCCATTAACAAATACCATCACTCTCCATCAAGAACCATCTTTCTACTGCAAGCACCATCAGTCCCCAACAACACTGTTATTCACTGACAACTAACATCAACAGTCTTCCTCCATCATCATTCAGCAACAGAAACCGTCCTACTCCATAAACCACAGTCGTTCACCAACAAACTCCATCGTTCTGATTGGAAAAACATGACTCTCCAGTAAACAAACATTTTCTGCCTGATGCTAAATACATGTGAGATTCTGTAGGAACAGGACACATGACAATTTTTTTAAAGGGTCCTGATTTCTGCCGGTTCTTGCCTGAACTTTCCTTTTAACTTCATTTCAACACAGTGCTGGTTTTAGCTGGTTCCACTGTGGAAAACGTAGGAGCAAATTCTTGCTAAAACGTGTGTAGAAGGATACTATTTTTGTGTGTGCTGTTATTTTATGCTTATTTTTGATGACAGTAGCATTGTCAGTGCCTCTTTGTAGCCCTCAGATCATGTATCTGTGTGTGTGTGTATTCATGTGTGTTTATGCATGCATATGTGTGTGTTTGAGTAGCCTCAGAGACCCGGATCTGTAGTCTTTATGTAACAGATATCCATTTATAGATAGCTATCCGCAAAATGGATGAATTATATAAGGCCAGGGCTTTCTTCCGCTCACACACTCTCTCTCTATCTCTGTCTGTCTGTCTCTCACCCCCTCTTTCTCTCCCTCTCTCTTGTGCTCTGCTGATAAACTCGGCAGTTTGGTGGGACAGCGTTTGCCAAACCCTTTATCGGAGCCGAGGAGAGGAAGCATACCGGTGGAGGCAGTTACCATGGCAACACTGCTACATGCAGCACTGGTGGAATCAGCAAGACATTGGTGGGAAGAGGGAGAGGGAGAGAGAAAGAGAGAGAGTCCATGCTGTACACTCACATTGAAGCAGATGGAAACTCCAAAAGTAACTCAACAAATAAACGGAGACACAAAGTAATAAGTCAGACAATAATACTAATAAAATTCATCCTGGTAATAACACGTTGTTTGTGCAGTTGCCATGAAATTTCCCTGGTGACTGTGGCGCCCCCTACACATGCAATATCAGGAACATTGGAAGAACAGTTAGTTCCTGAAGCCTATAAATAGCCAGGGCTACATTCAGTCCAGCTGAAATGGATCAAACTGCGTGGGACAGTGGTGATTTACTGAATGCACCATTTCAGCGAGGCATGAATGTGTGTGCAAGGAAATGTATCCCTGTTACGAATGTAGGAGTTATATAAAACTGTTAGATGTGTGTTGTTAAAAAGATATGCAACACATTAAAAATGCCCAGAGTTTGTGATTATGAAAACGTGTTGTATATGTTGGATATGGTTGTGTAACTAAAGTCATTTAATAACATATTCTCATTATTATAGTCTTATACTGTTTGGAATGGTTATGAAATGCAGTCTATTTTTATGGTATTATCCAAACAACGGGGTCAACAAGTCTTTGAGAATTTTTCATGTGGTAATGGAATTGTGCTAAACAGCTGTAAACTCACAGTATCTTCATGATATACCTGGAATGAGTAACACACACTCACGGGTACATCTTTAATCACCTGCATCCTGTGGAAGGAGTACCTTGTTTGAGTTTGGGAGCTGTCCCTGTAATAACTGCACATCCTCTTGGAAGAGCAGTTAGGATATAAGCAGGATACATTTAGACGGCTGGTTAAACAGAGGAAATGTCCAGTGCTACACACTGTCAAACATCTAGAGCAGAGGTGCCCAAACCTTCTGTCTTGGGGGGCTAAAGTAATATTTGTGGTGAGCTGAGGGCCATAGAGTGAAAAAAGTAGGAAAAAATGTGTAGTGTGTGCTTTCATAATGAAAATGTATGCTTTATACTGTCATAGTTTCCTGGAATGCAGCTGAGGCCATAAGTTTACATTCTTGATGGTCTCTCACAGTGTTTTTTCACAACTTATGCGTTTATTAAATTGGATTTATATATGCATTTACTTCAGGATGGTTTTAATTTGCTGTATCGGATTTCCAGTGATTCAGATCTATACACGTTTATTGTTAGTATTTAGAGGCTTGGCCTTTTAATTTCTTATGGTGATTTTACACAATTTTCTCACAATACATTTTCTTATTATTAATTTATCTCATTTTTATTATAGAAAATGTTTTATTTCAGTCAGGTTTACTGGCTTTCATACTCAAGTATGGTTTTTAATTCAGCCCACAAATGTCCAACTGGAGGAATGCTTAGACTCACTGTCACACAGGAGAACGGGTTTGTGACCAAGTTCCAGGTCTCTGACCGATGCCTTGAAGGGTTGCTTCAGTGTTTCTAAATAATATTTCTCCATGATGCCTTCTGAAGTCCTGAAGTGCAGCATTTGCTTTTCCAACAAAACACTCCCACAACATGATGCTACCAATCCCATACTTCACAGTTGGGATGGGGCTCTTTGGAGTAAGGAAGATTTGCCTTTAAATGTATTATTTGTACAAACATGTTTTAAAGTGGGTTTTATTATAAGGTATAATTATAATTAATAAATCAAACATTCTTCTGCTCTTTTGTCAGTTTATGGTAACTGTTGCCCAGTATTAAATATGAAAAAAATGATCTAAATATAGTGTTATCATGCTACATTCACAATCGCTAACATTGAATCACTACTTTCAGCCTAAACCAAGACTCACTTGTACTTTTGGACACAGTATTATCCCCAAGGAAAGAACAAACTGTTGCACATGCTTTTGCAGCACTTTTTCCTTGAACTCAGAAATGCAGCAGGAATCATTTTTAAACTGCTTAATCTGTAGGCTAATTTTTGTTTAATTTTACTACAACGTAAAAGCTTCTATAAAATGACAAAAGAAAAAGAAAATGACAAGAAATGAAAAAAAAATAATCACCCTTTAAAACATTTGTAAACCTAAAATTAAAAATGTAATAATTAGATTATAAGTTGCTTTTATTCAAATACGTATTTTGTTACAAAAATATAATTTAAAATTACAGCCTTAACTACAATAATAAAAGTGAATGTCCATTTATTCACTGGGGGGTATGGCAACATTCTTATGGGTCAAACACAGCCACATTGAACAATCTTAATGTAGGGAGTGTGCAGACTGTGTGAAACCTGATGTAAGAATACAACAAGACAGGGTGTTTCATGTGGGCATTTAAAATACATCTTAGCTGTGGTTTTCAGTGAAATTTAGTGCTATTAATTGACTGGTTGACCATAACCTTTCCAGCATTCCTGGAGAACCTGTGAGCTCCTGCTTGTGTGGATCAGCCAGTTTAAGCATTGTGCTGAACACACTCATTTACATGGGTGCACATGACAGATTATGGTTGGATAGAATCTCTACAGAACAATGCTGTGCATTTCCAGCATCAAGTCTGGGTACCATTTAAGAGTCGATAAGCTGTTCTTCCACGTCAAGCCATTTTTTTTAACAATGAACACTGTACATGAATTTAGGTCATAAACCCATTTTGGGGCGGCACGGTGTTTCAGCAGGTAGTGTCGCAGTCACACAGCTCCAGGCACCTGGAGGTTCTGGGTTCGATTCCCGCTCCGGGTGACTGTCTGTGAAGAGTTGATGTGTTCTCCCTGTGTCCGTGTGGGTGTCCTCCGGGTGCTCCAGTTTCCTCCCACAGTCCAAAAACACATGTTGCAGGTGGATTGGCCACTCAGAAGTGTCCGTAGGTGTCAGTGAATGTGTGTGTCTGTGTTGCCCTGTGATGGACTGGCGCCCCCTCCAGGGTGTATTCCCGCTTTGCGCCCAGTGATTCCAGGTAGGCTCTGGACCAACTACGACCCTGAATTGGATAAGCGCTTACAGATAATGAATGAATGAATGAATGAACCCATTTTGGCTACACCTTGAAATACTGCTGTTTTGCTGTTTTGGAGAGTTTTATGGACTTAGACTTTATCTGAGCATAATTCAAATGAAATGACATCCCACTTTTGTTGTTTCTAGTGAAAACTGTAAGGCTAGAGAACTAATGCTATTACAACTTAACAGCAGATATAGAGGTGACTTATTGCTCTTTGTATTGTATGCTTCTGCTGGCTTAAGAAGGGAAAATGAACACACACACACACACACATGTGCACACACAGATACACACTCTTCAACAGGATAGTGATACACTGAAAGTGGTCCAAATCACTGACGACCCATAATTCCCCTCTTCAGAATGACACCACCGCAACACATCAAATGGCTGATTATAGTTATCTTGCTATAGGAAAATCAATGAGAGAGAGAGAGAGAGAGAGAGCATTTACTCTGAAATAAGAAACCACAAAAGCAGAAAATAATCTCACTCTTTCGGGCTCAGTTTCTCTGTTGGAAAAAATGTGAGGATTGCATTATGGCACTACCACATCAAGCAGAAAACATGCTGACATTTAAGAACCAGGAAAAACAAGAATAACAAGCAGGCTGCAAAGTGTCTGTGATGCAAAGCACTAAATAGCAGACCCTTGTGGATCTGTTTTTAAATGTGAGTGAGTGAGTGAGTGAGTAAGTGAGTGAGTGAGTGAGTGAGTGAGTGAGTGAGTGAGTAAGTGAGTGAGTGAGTGAGTGAGTGAGTAAGTGAGTGAGTGAGTGAGTGAGTGAGCGGGTAAATGAGTGAATAAGTAAAATAAAGACACATTCCATTATTGCTTCACATTTAAAATGAATAAATGAGTGTATTGTCAAGCAAAATCATCATAAAGCAAGTAAGATCTATCTAGATTTGATGGACATTTGACATTTGTTTATATATAACGATATAGATATGTCTATAGATATAGAGAAGTGTAACGATAGATATATCTCACTATATTGTAAAACCATATTGATTCTTTTACTTGATTAACTGATTTAAAACATATGTATATAACCTTATATCTATAACTTATATATAAACTTAGAGGCACATATTAGGGGCACTTTGTAGTTCCTCCACCAGCCACTGCTCTGCTGTGGTCATATGAGGGTCTACTGAACAACTGACTGAAAAGAGGCGAACAATTTATGCAGAGAAACAGGCAGACTACAGTCAGTAACTGGGTGCTCCTGTAGGCCACAGCTGATAAAATACATTGTGAATTTAGAGACAAAATTGTCTGTTTTTTTCTGATAGAGAATTCAGTTTATACCCAGAGTTTTTAATATGGACATGATGCCAACTGCAGAATAACAACACTTCAGAGGTCTATTGAAAATCCCACAAAGTAAATAAGGTTTTATACTATTAGAAGTCATCTGCATACAACAGTGTCAGCATGAGAAATATTACACACACAGACGACACTGAAGATGATTTCACTTCATAAGGCATCATTTTCTGGAAGAATAATAAAAAAAACATAAATGTGACAAAAGCATGCATTTTCCAAGTTGTGAAATAACTGGAAAGAAGGTTTGATGAATATATATTACACACACACACACACACACACATATTTTTTACTTGTATGTATTTATTTTTGAAATGGGGTGTACTGGACTGTAGAAGAGGTTGAGTGTTGATTGGTTGTCATTTATTAACAATAATGCGTAATGTTCAACACACTGGCAGAAGACATTGATGACCTCAATAAAAAATGAGCCCCCAGAGAGTAAAAGAATAAAATATTCATGGGAGAGAGAGAGAGAGAGAGAGAGAGAGAGAGAGAGAATGCAGAGAATGAGCTAAAAACTAAATGTGAAATAATAAAAAAGAGCAAAAGTGAGTGTAAAAAGCTAAGTGTGTGTGTGTGGGGGGTGAAGTGGAGAAAGAAAATAGAAAAGGGACAGGGTTGAGAAGAACAAATAAGAAACTAAAAAAAGTAGACAATGAGCAACAGAAAGTGAAGAGAGAGAAATAGTGAGACTCCTGTGGTGTGATAATGGTCCAGAATATTCCCACAGTGTGATCAATGGTGTTAATGTGGTGCAGTGTATTCTCCATATTTACTGTCTTCTATTGATCCATACCCTCTGCACTTTAAGCTAAGAACTTATGGATCGTATGGAAATGTTAATGTGGATGTTCTCAGTTCCATCTCACTTCCTGGAAGTGTGTGTGGGAGGCTGAAACTCCAGAGTGTTTGCGTGTGTTTGTGAGAGTTATGTCTTTAAATGGTTAAAAGGTTACAGGAGAAATTACATAGAAACATTTCTGCATTCTACACAAAATCCAAGGGTTCAGTTCCCAGATCAGGTAAAGCACAGGTCGGTGAGGTCAGATGACTAGGGTGTGATTTCCTGTTTGAGAAAAGCAGAGTAGTAAGAATTGATGACTACAGCTCATGACACTGTTCGGATAAAGAAGTAACGCCTTCTCTTTACAAAACACTGTAAATTACCAAATGTGTGTTTCACAATAAACACATGTATTCTCAGCAGCATTGTTGCACTGTTTTGGGTAATAAGCTTAATATTACACTAGTTACTAGTTACAATACAAATTGTAGTAAGTAAAACGTATTATTATCGTATCATTACTCTGTATTGATTTTTTTTAATAAAGCATTCATATTCAATGTCAATATGTGGCGTAAACCCTGGATTTTAACATGTTTCAAATGTTCCAGGACATCTTTTGATTGTTGTATCACTGTTTTCAGTCACGGGACCATCTCTGAGTGTGTCTGACTGAGAGACCAGCGCAGTTAAAGGAACAGAGATAAGATTTTAAGCACACCTTGGCCCTTTAATTGCTTTTTAATAGACAACCATTAAAGATCACTATCCGTAACCTTAATTAACTTGACTTCTCATGTCTGCCACCATGTGTGTGTGTGTGTGTGTGTGTGTGTGTGGTAGGGAGCATCAGATTAAAGTTCATATAATGGTGAGCACTGATCATCAAATTTACTATCAATGATAACCTTGAAATATAAAATTAATATATTTTTTCAGGAGCATTGCCACCAGAGATGGTATAAGTGTCTCTCCCTCTTTTACTCTTCTCTCTCTCTCTCTCTCTCTCTCTCTCTCTCTCTCTCTCTCTCTCTCTCTCTCTCTCTCTCACAAAATCTTTCTTTGTCTCTCCCTCTCCTTTTCTCTCTGTTGTAGTTTTATCCTCTTCAGTATCAATCACGGAGAGAGAGAGAGAGAGAGAGAGATCATTGAAGAGACCCATCAGTAATTTAAAATTTTCATTAAGTTTAAGTACAAAAACATTTCACTTAAAACTTTGTGTATTTGTGTAAAGTAAGTGAAGAAACAATCCTTTATATAATGCATTGATTAATAGCTCAAAAACATTATCACTTGTATTATTACTTATTATAATAAAGAACTATATTAATGATAATAATGAGTGCGGTTGTTAAATGGTTTATTTTAAAGCTGATTTTGTTGTGATAACTATTACATAATTAATGAAAAATGGTTGTAAATAAAGAATCAAATGAAATGTAAGTGTGTGTGTGTGTGTGTGTGTGTGTGTGTGTGTGTGTGTGTGTGTGTGTGTGTGATCCTGAAGCATGCATGAGTCTGTTAGTGCTGGGTCAGTGTTGCGGATTAAAAACAGAGAGGGGTCAGCTTTCATTCTTTAGACACACACTTTAGCGCCATAAAAAATGAATTAGACTGAGAGATGAAGTGATGGAGGTGATGGAGTGTTGGAGGAGTGACCGGTGTATGTGCGCATGTGTGTATATGTGTGTGTGTGTGTGTGTGTGTGTGTGTGTGTGTGAGAGAGAGAGAGAGAGAGAGAGGTTGATTGAGAGGGCAGTTAGGGTCATCTCTCTAGATGAATAATGTGGTTTTGACAGCAGCTGTAGCATAGCCCTCCTCCTGACCTTATTAAAGATGACACACACACACACACACACACGTGTTGCTATTCCTGGCAGGAAAAATTGCACTGAACCCTAACCCTAATCATTAGTCTCATCCAGTGCTGTGATTTGCAGGTATCTGTTTACACTATGGCCAAATGTCTGTGGACACATGCTCAGCAAGCACTTCTTCTGAATAATAACCTATACCCTATACACTTGATCTGGGAACATTGCTGTCAGTATTTGATAGCATTCTGCCAGTCCTGCTGAGATCAGGTGCTGATGTTTTTTGGTTAGATGTGGTTCACGTGGTGCTACTCATCCCAAACATGAATGCGGAGACAAGAGAACAAGAGAAAGAGAATCAGAAAATTAGAAAACACTTAACAAACAAAAGAACATGAGAGAGAGAGAGAGAGAGAGAGAGAGAGAGAGAGAGAGAGAGAGAGAGAGAGAGAAATAAAGCTTGAGAGATGTGTGTATGCACAAGAAATAAACAGAGAGGTTAAAGGATGAGAGAAATAGACAAGGAGCAAGAGAGATGAGGAGGAAATGGGAGAATGAAAGAGGGACAGAATGAAAGGTTGAGACAGTGTGTGATCAGAATGTGTGTGTGTGTGTGTGTGTGTGTGTGTGTGTGTGTGTGTGAAAGAGACATGTAAAGAGAGAAACAGTGATTGTTTGGGCTCAGATACAGTGGGGGTTGGGGTCTGAGGGAGAGAGGGGGTGGGGACTGTGAGGGGCAGTGAGGAGGAGGAGGTTAAACTGGGCTGAGGTAAGTCTGAGTATGAGGTTAATATTGTATGGCAGCGAGGCTGAGTCCTGGGCATAAATCCATGCAGTTAACCTCGACTTTCTCACTGATAACACCTCCGTGTCCTAATGCAGCATCACTTCAGCCAGGTGTTTGTGTGTGTGTGTGTGTGCATGTGTGTGTGTGAGTGTGTGTTCAGGACTATGTGTTAAATAATTGATGAGTTTAGAAAAATGTGTGAAAATGACTGAAATTTTAATGTCTCTGTTGATGCTGTCTTCCACTCTTGTGGAGGCATGTTAGTGAATTCGGTACAGAGCTGTGTAGAGCGGCCTAAAATACTTCTTAAGTAAAATGAGTAATACTTATTTATAATGAGTTAAGTAGAATGCCTGAGTGAATGCATTAGATCATCGGCGTTTGTGATTCAAAATAAACAGCTGAAATGTAACTGAGTAAAAAGTACATTCCTTTGCTTCATAATGAACTGCATTATTGGTGTCACTCCCTGCATCTGTAGTGCTGCTTCCTGTCCAAGTATTTCTCTGTCCATGTGCTTTGGTCCTGTTTGGGTCTTTGTCTCCTCCCATGTTCTGTCCCAAAGCAGTATGTGGGAATGACTATGGTGTCTGAATACATAGTATTCCTCAAGCAGTACACAAAAAATCCCCAGCTGATGTACTTCAGCGGGAGAAAATTTGAAGTATGCAACCCCAGCACACTGTCCTATCCCATGATTCTATTGGAGCTGCAGAGCTTAGGAAGAAAAATGGCGGAAAGAGGGGAGCTGGCTTTTATGTATAATAGTACAATAATAAAAAAAATATATTATGATTATGGACAACATTAAATAACGTTATGAGTAATTTTGCTTGTTGTTTAAAGTGGTATTAACGGAACATGCACATTTTTAAAGCTGTTACAAGTGAAGGTTAGTGATACTTACATTTCTCATGAGGTAAAGAATCAATAAATTCCTCATAGTGCATCTTTTCTGAGCTACTGCACAATGCCATCTCAGTGTGGAGTTAGAATCCATGGGGGATAGAGCCCCAGTAAGTTTCACAAAAAGACAAAAAATTAAAACAATAGAGTTGGCGAACAGGGCTTTGTTGTTGTGTTGTGACATCATAGGTCAAAGGACGTTGGTAAGATGGCGGATGTAGTGCGTCCGAGGTTGTGTGGATACTGCACACTCGCACTGCTTTAATGGTCGCGCAGTGTGTGCTGGATCCAGTTCAGTAAATACTATTCAAGTATGCAATTTCAGACACAGCCCAGGTCTCTGGTTTTACCTGGAAGCTGGTGCTTGTTATGGTTACCAATAGCTCCCAGGTGTCCCTTGTTCTCGTTGTGTGTATTTAAGCCCTTTGTGAAATATTGTGAGTTTGTTTGTGAATATCCTGTGTTTGTATCCAAGTTAAATCGGTTCAGCTGTGTTTGCATATATCCTCATGTCCACCCTGTTTCTCGTTTTCTTGTCAGTGTGTGTCATTGTCTTTGGACAATGTAAATAAACCTCTCATGCCTACATTCTGCCCCTTCTCCTGTTCATTCTACAAGCAGTAGTTTAAGTAAACTAGTAGTAATGATAATTTAATAAAAAAACAGGTAATGGCCCTTGTGTACATCAGTGGTTATGGGTGGTATGTGAAGCATCCTGATGTTGTAAAATGTTGTTAAAACTAAATGAATTTGTGTTTCACATTAATAAATATATCAAGTGGGCAAATATCCAGTTTCCAAATCCCAATAAACATCTCGCTATGCTACTTAAAAATGAATGAAGAACTTTCCCCATTGGCTAATGGGGTGGGTACTGTAATAAAACGGATGCTGAGCCGGCTTTAACCAGATTTAAGTTTAGAGTAAGATTTGGGATGCCGTGGTCTAATGGTTTGAAAAGTGAGTTTGGGAACAGAAGGTTTGCAGTTAGTTCTGACTCAGCATCCATTAACTCGGCATCATTCTAACCCTAACCTTACTTCTACATAACAGGGCTAGTTTTTGTAGCATCAAGCAAGCAAACATGTGTATTACAAGCTTTTCGGTGTGATAACAGGCCAATTATTACTCAGGTGGATTATTACTGAGTGCTGGGACTTGTACTTGTTTGCTGTTTTTCTGTTGCTAACCCTTTATTTTGTTACTTGTTTTTTTGAGTATGGATTTGCCTGTGCTTTGTGCCTTTGCTTTTTTTTTTCTCTCTCTTGTTTTGCGATTATAGATCTGTGTGGCTGCCTGCTTCTTGACCCTGCCTTCCCTGACAATGATTGTAAGCTTAACCGTATTAAAACCACTGTGCACATTCATCCTGCTTACCCACCTTCTTTATTACAGTTTCAATACCAGAGATTAATACTTTTCAGCAGAAAGAACTGCCAAAAAATAATAAGATAAAGTTTCACAGTTCATGTGATGGTGGAAAGCTATTGTGTGTTTTATTTCAATAAAGTCTACTAAAAATGTTTATTAAGAATACAAGTATGTTGTAAAAAGGTGTAATACGAAGTTTTGTTTACTGACAGAGTCCATGGTGTAAAACAAGTGGAGCCAAATTAATTAAAGAAATTTAAAAACTGAACACAGAGCATAGACACAAAGCATCTACTCAACACATTGATGAAGGCAAGAGCACACATGGAGACAGCAAGAGGACATACAACCTCAATGCAGGGCAAACAGGCAAGATTCGCATGAACACAAACAAGGGACACCAGGGAAAATGACTGGGCGGTAAGTTACAGGCTATTACAGGCTAGACACAGGTGAGGGGCATGACCAAAGGCAGAAATAGGAAGAAGACAAAAAAACAAAACAATAACACTAACACATGGACACAGGACACGGCAACGCAGAGGATGATGCGACATAAATGTAATCTAGTTTTTGTCGCAAGTAAATTAAATGCTATACTATAAAATAAAACAATCTAATGGAAAGAAGCTTCACAAAACTAAATTACTAAATGAGTCCCGGTTATGACAGAAGCACTTTTGCAGTCATTACTCTGCGCAGTGTTACAGAAAAGCGCCAGGTCAATCAGGAGATGTTATTATCATAAATCATATCAAAGGTAAAGGGATTACCGTTGATCAGCTCATGTTGGGGAGCAGATTACAGTGCATTAAATCTGTAAATATTGACATGCATCACTTAGCAATTATGTACAGTTTAGATGTGGAGTGATGCTAATTAAGTATCGTTATTGTGTTATTCCCCATTGGTGGCTCACACTTTAGCTTAATGCTTTTCTTATGTAAGCAAAGAGAAGAGGCTGAGTAATGAGTATTTGAGTATGTGTGTGTGTGTGTGTGTGTGTGTGTGTGTGTGTGTGTGTTTCCTCTCATTTCCAGCTTTGCACCCAATGATTCCATGTAGGCAATCCATCACAGAGCATCACACTCAGAGAAGTCAGAGTCAGAGAAACGCACACACACCCATGGACAGTTTCACACAGTAAAATAAATTAACAACAGGTGTTTTTTGTGTTTTGTTTTGTTTTTTGTATTGTGGGAGGAGAAAACCCAAGTACCTGGAAGAAACCCATGCAGACACAGGGAGAACACACAAAACTCTTCAGAGTCACCTGAGTTGAGGCTAGAATCCTGTTTGGCAGTGCCATTACCTGCAGCAACACTGTGCCTCAAGCCCTTTGTGAGATGAAAGAAAGGGAAAGGGATATGGTCAAAAATGTCAGTATTTGATAAAATCTCAAACAGCTTAATAGGAAAACCCTCATCACCTCAGGTGTAGTTATGTGCAAAGGTTTGGGTGCATCTGGTTAAATAATGTTTGTATTGATTTACCAAGTGAAAATAGGCCCAAGTGAACCCATTCACTCACATTACACACGTCGACACATTTAAAAGTACAGTCACTGTTACTCGCTGGGAGAAGGAAATGAAACATAAAGTGAAGCCAATGCTAAAATAATGGCCCATTTATTTTATTTTCCAATATATTAAACTTAGCAAACAAATAGTAACTGTGAAGAGAACTTAATATTTATTTAAGTATGTTTAATGTGGAGGATGTATTTGTATGCTTTCTTTTTTAAAAATTAATTATATATATATATATATATCAGTAGTGTTCAAACTACAGCTCCTGACTCTACATCTGCTATATGGACATATACAACATTTACAGTTTTCTAATGCAAGAAAAATGTTCTGTCCCTCCCTCAGGGCTGTTAAAGCTAGGGTTCCTTATAAATATATAAAAATAAAATACAATATCAACACAAGTCCAGCATTTGACTGATGCTGGGTTTTAATGTGCCAGTAGTTTTTAAAGTGCTGTGACATTAAGAAAGTGCTGTTTTTAATGGAGATGACCTTTCATAATGCATCTGGCCTAGATGCATTTCAGACCAAAAAAAAAAAAAAAGGAGGTGTGCGTGTGGGGGAGGGGGGCTTACTGATGACATGGTGTACCGACGTAAGAGAAATGGCAAAATGGCACATGGTGATGAGGTCATTAGAGGGTAAAGAGGGAGATAATTTGGTCTCCTCCACCAAGGACCATTTCAGTGGAAAAAACAGCCTTGTTGTTTTTTGTTTATGTGTGTGTGTGTGTGTGTGTGTTTGTGTGTTTGTGTGTGTGTGTGTGTGTGTGTGTGTGTGTGTGTGTGTGTTTGTGTGTGTGTGTGCAATTTCATTTTTTTTCCTATTGCCTTTTCTTAACCATCTGGTGCAGTTCATATTATTCTCTTCGTTCAGTGTCTTTTCTGCTAATATTTATCATTGCAATGATGTTGACATTCGATCACAAAATCACAGGCCTTCCTAAAAAGAAGGGCTCATTTACACTAAATTAAATTACTGCGTGTTACTTAATCAAACAGAAAATTAGCTGCCAACATGATCGGGAATGAAATGACTCAATTACAGCAAATTAAAACAAAAAGGCAATGCAGCCCATAGTACATTAGGTACTGATTGCTGAGCTAGATATATGTGCTGTCCAGTAGTGCACCATGACCCATACTTCTCAAGCAAATGCAGTGTTCTCCTCCGACCACAGTGTTTTTAAGCAAACATGAACAGACGTAAACTCCAAACCAATAAACATCACATTCTCCACCAATTAGCACCATTCTTCACTAAAAATCCTCATTTTCCAAATCTCTTTACCCAATACAGGTATTCTCCACCAAACACAATGATCTCCAACAAATACAAGCACCAAACAGTGTCAACCTCCAACTAAAACTTTTTTCTTTGGAACAGTGGTATAAGTGTTGACCCTATCATCATCAGACTGCGAGTTTGTTCACTGGTGATGTCTAAGCCATTTAAGAACAGGTGTCCTACAGAGCATAATTATGACTGTACACATCATACATCTAAGAGTGAGAGGAACTTATATCACGCTTCTGCAGTTTTTTTTCTTTAATGAAATTGTACACTATTTATTTATTCATCGCTATCAATTTAAAAAAAAGCAGCAATGCTATTGTGTTTTATGCCATTGCTTTGAGAATTTGAACTGTATGTGTTTCGAGGTGTTAATGTTATCCATTCACAAAATATAGTCATTTTAGAATCATACATATCACCAGTCATATCTCCAGACCTCAGTGCTATAGTTCTTTTATATATTCAATGTGTTAGTCTGTATATTACAGTGGCATCTCGGTATAGTAAGATAAAAAGATGATGTGTTTCACTGTGTGTGTGTGTGTGTACATGTGTATATAAGAAAATGAATATGTGTCCTCCTCCTGAACTGACTGATACTTCCCAGCAAAGCTATGAATAAAAATATGCATCTCCTCACTCCCATTCCAATCTGCTTGATGCCTTCTCTTTATTTCAAGTATGTTCTCTTCGATGAGTGTGTCTGCGAAGGGTGACTAGTAAATGACACGATGTAGTGCCACCTGTCAATCAAAGCTGGAGTCATCGTCATGGCGACAAATACATGGAGCTCAGGCTCTCATCTGCAATCCATCAATTTATATTGGTTCTGCACTTCCTGACCTGATCACTGCACAGGGTAAACACACATCACTGAGGGTGTGTGTGTGTGTGTATGTGTATATATATATATATATAATAAAAGGGCAAAAAAGGCCTAAAACTGAGTCTACAATGATTTATCCCCCACAAACACAGTGCACTGTCTGTAATTATTAAGACTTTAATGCCTGGAATCATCATGTGTGGTGGATGCTATAAGCTATAACTAAATGTGCAGTATAATGTGTAATAAATGCATTTAAAAACTCTTAGGCATATCGAGTCTAAGGATCATGTTTCCAGATTAAAAAGAATAATTACGGTGGATTATAGATTATATAATGAATTAATAAATATTAAAGTGCATATCAAATCTCATGTATCTGGACCAAAACCGAAGTAAATAGATCATTACCATATCATTTTTTCATTTAATACATTCCTGATGGGATATAAATATACATTTAGAGCAGTGCAGAGTTACTGAAAAGAAAACGTCCTCCACGCTGGAAGAGAGATGAATGATAATTTGTTAATAACGTCAGGCCAATAATCCAAAAAATCAGACTAATTATTCCAGCTATCTCGCAAAGCAATGCATGGCTTTGATAATTGGAAAATGATGTATGGATATGATTATTCTCACTGAGAGGCCTAATTTTCAGCAGGTGTTAGATGGTGGGGATGATAATAATAATAATGATTTACTGTTCCTCTGCACAGATTACAGCATTTCTTCAGACCTACTCAGAATTTGATCAGATATTTATTCATGCCTCACTGTTAAACAGCTTCCAGAATGTGCAAAACAGCTTTGGAGTGAAGTGTTTCAGAGCTTTAGAACTGAAAGCTGCTTAAAATTTTGCAGTGTAATATACAGTACATGGTCAAAATGTTATACCCACCTGCTCATTCAGCATTTCTTCTGAAATTAATGTATTAATTTACAGTTCGTTTGTTTAGATATATTGCTGGTATGGAGTGGTTTATAACTACAAAAACTGTCTAAGGAATGGCACCCATTATATTGGCAAAGCTGCTGTAGAACGTATTGTTGACAAAGATAATGCTGGCTTTGATGACAACTTATGCATCTGCATCATAGCTTTTATGGACCTCTATATTGGGCATGTGATCATCACGTTTTAGAAAAGCACTATTTAAGAATAAAATATAATTATTATTATTATTATTTTTATTATTAGTAGTAGTAGTATTAGTATAGGGCGACACGGTGGTGCAGCAGGTAGTGTCGCAGTCACACAGATCCAGGAGCCTGGAGGTTGTGGGTTTGATTCCTGCTCCGGGTG
This sequence comes from Hoplias malabaricus, assembly GCF_029633855.1. Taxonomy (NCBI): domain Eukaryota; kingdom Metazoa; phylum Chordata; class Actinopteri; order Characiformes; family Erythrinidae; genus Hoplias; species Hoplias malabaricus. The sequence continues at coordinate 61,989,366 of NC_089803.1, forward strand.
ACTGTCTGTGAGGAGTTGGTGTGTTCTCCCTGTGTCCGTGTGGGTTTCCTCCGGGTGCTCCGGTTTCCTCCCACAGTCCAAAAACACACGTTGGTAGGTGGATTGGCGACTCAAAAGTGTCCGTATGTGTGGGTGAATGTGTGTGTGTGTCTGTGTTGCCCTTTGAAGGACTGGTGCCCCCTCCAGGGTGTATTCCTGCCTTGTGCCCAATGATTAAAGGCTCTGGATCCACCGCTACCCTCAACTGGATAAGCGCTTACAGATAATGAATGAATTATTATTGCTATTATTATTATTATTATTATTATTAGAACTGGACCATGGATCAATGGAAGGTGGCCTGGTCTGAATCACATTTTCTTGTATATCATGTGGATGGCCAAGTGTGCGTGTGTGTGTGTGTGTATGTTCTGCTTACCTTGGGAAAAAATGGCAGCAGGATGCACGATAATATAAAGGGAAGCTGGCAGAGGTTGTGTGATGCCCCGACTCATGTTCTGTTGGTAAAACTGGGTCATGAAATTTAAGTGAATGTTACTTGTCAAACACCACCTTCATAAATATTGTTGCAAATCCATAAAACACTTCATAGTAAAGGTACACCTTAATGGTAATGGCGTTTCTCTGCAGGATAATGTTCCATGGCACAATGGAAAACAAACAAACAAAATAATGGTCAGGAATGATCTGAGGAGCATGACAAGATCAAGGCAATGAAGTGGCCTCCAAATTCACCAGATGTCAGTCCAATCCAGCATTTGGGGGGTGATCCATGAAGACCCCACCTAGCAACCTGCAGGACTTAAAGGATCTGCTGCAAATGTCATGGTGCCAGGAACCACAGGACACCTTCCGAGGTCTTGTGGAGCGTCAGAGCTGTTTAGCTGGCACAAGGGGGACATACACGGTTGTAGGCAGGTGGTCTTTTTTATGGTTGATGGGTGTGTAGTATACAAAGGATGAATACGATGATGAACTTGGTTTTCTGTACATAAATAACATCCTTCACGCATTTCCAGCCCTGCTCCCATTTCAGGATATGAGATCCTGCATTTTTCAAGGATGCACTGTGAGGGGCAGTGTGTGTATTATTTGTATTAGTATTGTGTTTAATGATTTATATTTCTGTTTATTGCCTGTCTTAGTGGGAAGTGTTAAAGGCTGCATGTAAGCAGATTGATTCAGAAGGGAGTTCTGTTGGAGACTCAGGTGTTTTGTTGCTTATTGTGGGCATTGTGTGAATGTTAATTAAATGCATGGAGCATCCAGAGATTTGCTTGGTAATCCTTGTTTAATTGTGTTTGTGTGTGTGTGTGTGTGTGTGCAGGATTGTGGGTTTTTGTATGTTTGTTTGTGTGTGTGAGGGGGGGTGGGGTTGTTTGTTTCTATAAAACATAACAGTATATAACCTGAAATAATCTGCACATATTTAAGAAATGCTGCAATATAAATATAATATTACTTTAATTGTTTTAATTATGCTGAACAGTGTTGTTTTTTAGGCTGTACACTGTCTCCTCCCCAAAACCATTAATAAACATGCATCTCCATTCATTGTCTGAAATCTAGTTCAGGGTCACGGTGGGGCCGGAGCCTACCCGGAATCACTGGCTGCAAAGCGGGAACACTCCCTGGAGGGGGCGCCAGTCCTTCACAGGACAACACACACACACATACAGACACTTTTGAGTCGCCAATCCACCTACCATGGGAGGAAACCAGAGCACCCGGAGGAAACCCACACAGACACGGGGAGAACACACCAACTCCTCACACACAGTCACCCGGAGCGGGAATCGAACCCACAACCTCCAAGTCTCTGGAGCTGTGTGACTGCGACACTACCTGCTGCACCACCCATGCATCTCCATTATTGCATCCAATATTTCATATTTCACCCAAGAGGCTTTTTACATGGCATCAAATTTTCATGATGAATGGATGATAAAGTGCACTCACCATCCATTTTTGGTAGAGAGGCCATAGCGTAAGGTACGACACAAATACCAGACAGGGTGCCAGTCCATCGAAGGGCATTACACACTCACCTATTCACCCACACACTCACACCTGTGGGCAAACTGACACAACCAACCCACCTACCAACATGTGTTTTGGACTGGACTCGTGGAAAAAATTCTGTTTCCATTAGGATGAAATGTATGTGTGTGCGTGTTGAGTGATGCAAGTCTCACTGTGACGATTACAGGACTCTTGCATGTGTTTGAAGGATTGTGTGTGTGGAAAGGAGGCGCCTCTTGGGAAAAGTAAGGCATGTGTGTGTGGCTGTGTGGCTTTAACTGTGAATGTGTGTGTGTGTTATTGCTTAGCGCTCATGTTCATGAAGATTCAATGCAACCCAGAACTTTTTCCAAGATTGCCAAGCCTGTACAGAAAACAGCCACGTGTGTGTGTGTGTGTGTATGTGTGTGTAAAGTAACAAATATGTTTAATAAATTAATAAATACACACTATTTTATAAGCTGTTGATTTCCGGCAAATGAGAATTGTCTGAAATGGATGACAGCACAATGTTAAAGTGACTTCTCTCTCTCTCTCTCTGTGTGTGTGTGTGTGTGTGTGTGTGTGTGTGTGTGTGTGTGTGTGTGTGTGTGTATCTGTGGAGTGTATTATATGACCCAACTTTGACTCATCTGAGTAAAACAGCTGTCCTGTTTGTGAGGACTGGAAAGAATCAACTGTCCAAAAGCAATGAATAAGATCTCTCTCTCTCTCTCTCTCTCTCTCTCTCTCTCTCTCTCTCTCTCTCTCTCTCTCTCTTCTAAATGTAAGCTTTGTTTGAGATCTCTCACAAGCCTTTCACTATTCCTCCTTTTTCATTCTCCTTCTCCACTCAAATCTCTTCTTCTGTTCTTTGTTTCTTTCTTTCCATCCCTCAGTTTTTTTTCTCTTGCTTTCTTCTCCTCCTTATTTCTCCATTCAGTTGTTGCTGACTTCAAGCATATGTTAAATTCATGAGAGCTGGCGGGACCAAGGGAGAACTCATGGGAAATAAAGAGGCTACACACACACACACACACACACACACACTCTCTCACACACACACACACTTGCCCTCTCAGACCTGTATGAAACGTCTATCAATTACATGAATTTGAATGGTTTCTGCTTCACAGAGAAAGCAGAGATGAAAGAAAACACTTCAGCTGAGTGTGTGGTGTGGTGACCCTTGTAAACTTTGTGTTTCTCTGTGTGTGTGTGTGTGTGTGTGTGTGTGTGTGTGTGTGAGAGAGAGAGAGAGAGAGAGAGAGAGAGAGAGAGAGAGAGAGTGAGAGAGTGTTTTTTTATAATACACCTTTTTGGCACAAGTGTTGGGATGGTGTAGTAAAATCAGAGCGAAAACAACACAAACAAAAGGCTATTGAATTTATTTATTTATTTATATTTAGCAACAGACCCATGTTTCATTTTTAAAAACTGAGAAAAGTAAAGCATGTCTCTTTCCTGATAATGATCAGATTCGTGACTAGGATTGGGTTTAGGTTCTGTGCATCTTTCCACTGTTAGAACATAATACACATATCACTCTCATATCCAGTAAATATGACCGCAGAACTTGACATTGTGTAAAGATGAAAGTGTGTGTGTGTGTGTGTGTGTGAATGTGTGTGTGTGTGTGTGTGTGTATCCTGGCTGATGCTGTCTGGTTTGTGCTGTCTAAAGCATATTTGTGAACAATAGCAGCTTTTGATTTGCGTGACGTGAGAGTTTGAAGGAAGCCCCTTGTCTGTCCTGTGTGTGTGTGTTTGTGTGTGTACCAGACATTCCACTGCACAGACCAACGCACATTCCTTCATCACACACACACACACACACACACACTCCTCTTCACCCTCCATCACATTGTGTTTCTCTTGCACGAGTGCTAGCTGTACTGTTTCTGTCTGACCTGTACACACTCTCCTTCTTCTTCTCTCTCTCTCCTGTTTCTGCTCTACTGACTCGTCCACTCTGGCAGTGCGCTCCTGTGCTGTCACACTGTGGGTCCACTGCCCTATGTGAGTGTGTGCGTGTGGGGTATTGGAGTGATAATACACTCCCCTCCAACCCCCTCATCGAAAATGCCCCTAAAATCAATGCTAAATAAACACACACACACATTGCAAAGTTGTAGTTGATCTCAGCAAGCATTTCTGTGTGTTAACTAGTGCCGACATGTCTTATCCTAAAGGAAGATGTATTTCTGCAATCATGTCAAGGTACAACCTGTACCGACAAGGCTTTTAAAGCTTCGCTAGGTTTTAAGCCAAGACTGAAATGGCTATACTGCTGAAAAATGAATAAATATAGGGTAAAGGAAAGATGAAATGATGGAAGACCTGTAAAAAGGTAAAGAAGTTGGAGAAGTTATTGAAAAGGCAGGAGTAAAATCTGTTTACACTCTCATATTTTGGGGCCTTTACCTTCTTCAGAATAAATCTTGAACCTCATGTGAAGGTATGTTTTAAGATTAGGAAGAGTTAGGTTTAGGAAAATGTCCCCACAATGCATGAAAACGGTGTTCGTGTGTGTGTGTGTCTGTCTGTGTGTATGTGTGTGTGTGTATCTCACTGGGATTCACATCATTATCCTGATATCTATAAATACCACACTTTCATTCTTTTTTCTCTTTTTTTTTTTTTTTTTTTAGTTTCTGGGTCACACACTCCGTGCCTAAACTATTTCTGTCTGTTTTTCAGCAGCAAATCTTTACATGCAAACACACACACATCAAACACACAAACATGATACAGGAAACACACTCTTAACCCTCATAAGTGGCAGTTAATGCTTGTGATCATAAAAGGGCTAACTTCACATTAAGGATCACAAATGTATAATTAAATATGCTCTAACACAAAGACAGCAAAAACACAACTATACACCATGGTATAGTGGCAAGATGCCATAAACATCAACTACTTTTTTCATTCATTATCTGTAAGCGCTTATCCAGTTCAGGGTCGCGGTGGGTCCAGAGCCTACCTGGAATCATTGGGCGCAAGGCGGGAATACACCCTGGAGGGGGCGCCAGTCCTTCGCAGGGCAATAGAGAGACACACAAACGTTCACTCACTCACACCTATGGACACTTTTGAGTCGCCAATCCACCTACCAACATGTGTTTTTGGACTGTGGGAGGAAACCCACACGGACACAGGGAGAACACACCAACTCCTCACAGACAGTCACCCGGAGCGAGAATCGTACCCACAACCTCCAGGCCCCTGGAGCTGTGTGACTGCGACACTACCTGCTGCACCACCGTGCCGCCCTTCAACTACTTTTTAATCACTTCAAAAATATCAGTGCATTCATCCTGATCTGGGAGTCATCTGCATCAGTTTGGTGACTACTGGGAATCATTGATCACAAGGCAGGAAAATACACTGGAATATTCACCATTCCTTCAGAGGGCATCGCTGACTAACACACCTGCTGACAATTACACAGACAATCCACCTACCAACATGTGTTTTTAGACTGCAGAAGGAAGCCAGAGCACCTGGAGTAAAAACAAACTGTCATGTGGAGAACAAACCAAACACCTCACACACATTAACCAGAGGTGAAGGTCTAATCCAGGATGCCAAGACCCTGGACCTGTGTAGCAATGACACTACCTGTAGTGCTAATGTGCCAGCCTATATTAAATATTATATAATAGTACGTTTTTGGTGTTACATTTTAATTATAGGTACAGTTGCTAGTATTATTACCATAAAATTACAGATTCAAAACCATTTTTGATGCTTCACCAATCAGTAATTGGGAGAACAGAGCCTCTGAATAGAGGCCCAGAACGGCAAAATTATTATTTTTATTATTATTATTATTATTATTATCGTTACACTTATATAGCGCCTTTCTAGACACCCAAGGACGCTTTACAATCTACACTGCTCAGAACGCTCAATTCACACACACACACTGGCGAGAAGCGGCAGCCAAACGCGCACAGCGTACTCTCAACCAGAAACGACCGTCCACCTGGAGGACTGCATCGGGCACTAGGGTTTAACCCAGGACAGAGCGCCAATCCATATCTGGGCTCACACATACAGACACACACCAGGACAGTTATTAGAGAAGCCAATTCACCTACCCTCCATGTTTTTGGACTGTGGGAGGAAACCGGAGCCCCCGGAGGAAACCCACGCAGACACGGGGAGAACATGGAAACTCCACCCAGATGGGACTTGAACCCAAGATCCCAGCGCTGGGAGGCGAACGTGCTAATCACCAAGCCACCGTGCCGCCGAACGGCAAAATCAGGAATAAATCATTTTTGGAGGAGCGTAGGAATTCATTCATTCATTATCTGTAACCCTTATCCAGTTCAGGGTCCAGTGCCTACCTGGAATCATTGGGCGCAAGGCGGGATCACACCCTGAAGGGGGCCCAGTCCTTCACAGGGTAACACACACACTCACACCTGTGGACACTTTTCGAGTCGCCAATCCACCTACCAACATGTATTTTTGGGACCGTGCGAGAAAACTGGAGCACCCAGAGGAAACCCACACAGACACGGGGAGAACACACCAAACTCCTCACAGACAGTCACCCGGAGCGGGAATCGAACCCACAACCTCCAGGTCCCTGGAGCTGTGTGACTGTGACACTACCTGCTGCACCACCGTGCCGCCCCAGCATGTAAATTGTTAAAATATCTTTGATAATTGTGTAATTACATTTCAATAACATGGCCTAACAACTGTAAAATGTAGGGATTTATGGCTTCCTCTCCATGGTTTTATTTGTTTTTTAAATGCACTGTGTGGTTGTGTATGTGTGTGTTTTCATGTTTGTGGCAGACATTTACAAAGCCAAGTTGAGTGTGTGAAATTTATTTATGGGACACAAAGCAAATGCATTCATCCGTTCTCAAATATCAGTTTTTGATAAGAGTAAAGGTTACCCATATCCGCTCCTCTACAGAATAAGAACATCTACTAATATCTAAAGGTTACTCTCATCAATAAGAAATTAGAACTGATCTGCTTGTCTACTGTAAGAGGTTCCTGAGAATTTAACATCAGACCCTTTCCCGAGTCAGTGCCCTTTTTATTTTAGGTATTTCAGGCATGGAATATTTCAAACGGATTTAAAAATCTAATTCTCAATATCAATGTGACTTCACACATTTTTTTATTCTTACTGGGTCCTTTTTATAAAATTATCCCTTTTAGTCCTAAATCAAGATCTGGCCAGTGCGAGATTTTTATGTTTTATACACTATATGGTCAAATGTTTGTGAACCCCTGCTTATCTAGCAATTCATCTAAATTCAAGAGTATTAATACGGCTCTTTGCCTTATGCTGCAGGAAGACTCTCTACACTTTTAATATTGGTGTTTTTCCACTGCATGGGACCAGCTCCACTCGACTCAGCTCGGCTCAACTCACTTTTAACTGGTCCCTTTTCCACTGGCACAGCTCCCCCACTAAACCCGTGAAACCGAGGGCTCTGAAAATCCAGGTGAAATATTAGGCACTGTTTACTCATCTTGTATTCATGTGTTGATCACTGTTTTCCTTGTTGCATTATTGGCTCACGCTGGAGATTTTCATCCGCCATTGCCCCAAGGAGCATTTGAACCTCTTCAAAACACCACGAGGTAATGTTCCGAACTGCTGCTGTGAGTCAGATAAAAACAAACATGACTGCTGCCATAACTTGAGAGATTTTGTGGTGAGTAAATATCACATATAGCACCTAAAAAAGTACTCTACTCCAGGGACCAGGTACAAGATTTGGCTACTGAAAAAGCAAAAGAGCGAAGTCTAGTCAAGTTGTGTAGGTTCCATGTAATAGAAAAGTGCCATTTTTTGGCAATAGATGCTGGAGGAGTATGTTGTGAGGATTTGATTGCATGTAGCTCAGAACACAAATACCAATATGACACATCCCAAATGTATTAAACATATAAAAGCTCCATTACCATAAAAACATGGTTGCAATGCTACAAAGCCCAATGCTGAGGGGCTTTATATGCCTCTAGCCCAAGCCTTGGGTATGGTGACCATAGGCTCAGGTGCTGCATCTCATTCTGTGCATACAAGCGGTACATATGGAACTGAACACTGTTGTTAGTAATAACTACACTTTAAAGTAACAGAAATTGCTCACTAGGAGTTTCTACAGTCTTTTAGACATAAAGTACACTTTGACACAATATATTGGCTACTGTGCAGCTTTCTGTGTATCTTTTTGTGTTATGTGTGCATTTAGCAGCACAGTGCACTGTACAAATATGATTTATATTCTATATTTAAAGACAGATCTAGGCCATTGCTGCAGTGAGTTGCAGTACAGTGCGTGTGTGTGTGTATGTATATGTGTGTGTGTAATCTTTTTAGAAGCATTTACCTTGTAGATACACTCACTGGAATATAATATATGTTTACTAGACTGTAGAACATCTTTGTAATACTGTAATCAGATCTGCTACAGAGATATGAGCCGAGCAGAGATATCAGATCCTTAGGAGCTAGTCAGTTAGTCCTTCCTCAGGTGAAAACTAAACATGGAGAAGCAGCGTTTAGCTACTGTGCTGCTCATAAATGGAACCAGCTGACATTAGAAGAGCCCAGATTTTAGACACTTTTAAATCAAGCAGGCTTACAGCTCAGTCTTAAATAATCTGCACTTTTATTCAGTAATGACACTTTAGTTCTTTTCTTTTATTGTATCATTTTAAATTGTTTTAATCATTTTTAATCATTTAATCATTTTACTCTTTTTATGTTTCTTCTGTAAAGCACTTTGAATTGCTTTTGTATGAAAGGTGCTTTATAAATAAACTCGCCTTGCCTTGCCTAATACAGTTTATTAATCATCTATCATTGGAAGGAAACCACTGTAGGGCTATTATTGTTCAGTTACGATCTGGACATGTATTCTCAGCTAAGAAGTGCCACTGATACGGGTTGTGAACGTGGGAGAGTGTGTGTGTAGTGCTTGTATAAATGTATCAGGCACAGTGGTGTTGCTGGGGTTTTTACAAACCTTATACACACCATGTCCACTTCATCAGAAACACCCCACATGTAGTTCCACTTTGCAACAGAGTCTCTCTTGTCTGGATTTCTGTGGGAGACAAATCAGTCTCGACCTAGTGGTGACACTGACATGTACAACTCTGTTCTTTTCAAAAAGACTTGCTTTCAGTTTCTCAGAAGAAATCTGCAGAAATAATTTCCATGTTTTAAATCCCAAAAAGTTCATTGCAAGTCGTCTGCATTTACCGCTTCACAAAATCTCATGTGGTCACTGCATAGTGACCAACAACCCATTAACACTTCTATCCGCTTCATATAGACTTCCCACTAATAAATTTGGAGGCACAGAATATACAGAACTGCCTAGAATGTTCAAATGGGTTCCATCAGTGAAGAGGCTCTCTCCTAAATGACCTCATCCAATGTGGCAACTGAAAAGAAAAATGAAAAAGGGATTCTACCAAATGAGAGAATGCAAAAGAGAAAAGAGCAAAGGTGCATTTTAGCAATTGTGAGTGCGCTGGTGTTAGTGATGAAGTACAGTACAGAGCTTAAAGTGTATGTCTGTCTGTGTTCATGTGTGTGTGTTACAGTGAGTTAAACAGAGAAGTGTGTGTGACTCAGAGTCATCACTTTGTTCGTCAGTGTGTGAAGCATGTCTGAAGTGTGCTCACCCACACACACTTTTCTTACTCATTTAATAATGTCTGTATTAAAATCAGAGCTTTCCAAGGGCCATTATTAACATGGGACCCAGCAGCTCTTCCCTGCCATGGGGATCCACAGTTCTGTTTAAAACCACTCGTAATAATATTGATGAGCCTGAAATTATTGATAATATTTCAATATTTATCCATGTTTGGTCAAATGTAGTAAACAAACACATACATATAAACCAACTGAGTAGTGATTTCAACACCTGTCTCTACATCTGTCTTTGTGTGATGCAGGTGTGAAACTTTGAGACAGTAAGAAATAAGACATGTGTGAAACATAGACAATAGTTTAAACA
>NC_089803.1:62128955-62148955 GCF_029633855.1 Hoplias malabaricus
TGTGGTTAGTACAGTTTGCTGTGAGAGATTGAATTATGATTGATTTGGTTTCTGCTGAAGCGTCACAGCCGATTAGAGCAGCCATTAGCTTTGTTAGCTCTGCACCCAGAGTCAATTATTCACTAGTAGCAGGTTGAACTCAGTGTGTGTGTGTGTGTGTGTGTGTGTTTATATGAGTAGTGACGCTTTCTGAATCATGACTGAAAGCTTTTAAGTGTGGGTCAGCATAAGAGTTTACTGGTTACTAGAGGACAGTTTGTATGTGTGTGTGTGTGTGTGTGTGTGTGTGTGCTTGAATGTGTAAATGTTGGGAAGTAGGCCATTTTGGCCACTGAATATGCTGCAGTGTTGCCAGGCATAATTGTGTCCATATTTAATTCTGCCAGTTCTCTCTCTCTCCTCTCTCTCTCTCTCTCTCTCTCTCTCTCTCTCTCTCTCTCTCTCTCTGTTTCTGTCTTTCTCTTTCTTGCTCTCTCTATCTCTCTGATCATTTGGCTACATGATGTGTGTAGAGATGTGTAAATTGGAGGGTGTTTGTCTGTTATACTGTTATTTCATTTTCTACCACATATAAGTAATAATATCTGGACTAAATATATAAATAAATAATATGACCCATTTTAATCTTGACCTAGATGTTGTTAATCAATAATCCTTTTCCCTGCTGTTTCGACATGATTTGTCCAAACTTATGTAGACATCCTTTACTATGAGTGAATTTTGCTTTATAATGTTCAATGCCAAGGAAATTCTTGATATGTCTGTAGACACCCCCCTCCCCAACACAATTCTACACATATAACATTTGTCTAATTTAAAAAAAAAAGACTTTTCATCATATTCTAGGACATTTTCTGAAGGGGTATAACTTGGACCAGGCACACATACACACACTGACATACAGACACACACACACACACACACACACACAGATCACATTCACCGTGCTGCACGCTTTTGCAGCGTTCATATTTCCCTCTCTTTGATCTTGACTTTGACAGCAATCCGCTTGAGATGTCTAACACACCCTCATATACACACACATGCTAACATATGAACATACAACACACACATAAAACCACGTACACACACACACACACACATATATATGGAAGGACATCTCAATTCGTTAGATGAGATTATAAAGGGATTTTTTGGAGATTAAAGTTATGAATAAAGGTCATGAACACAAAATAAATTTTATTGGTTAGTCCTTCTATAAAATGAAAACATGTGAAATTAATTTGCTGAATATCTTTATATTAATGGATATATTCTATTCTACACTGTATTCTGAGCACTCCCTGTATTGCAGTGCAGTGTATGCATCCGGGCTGCAGAGAGGCATATAAAGGGTTTACACACACACACACACACACACACAAACAAACTACACACACCGAAGCCCAGTTTCCACACACGGCACAGAAGAAAAACCAGGACAAATACAAAGTTCCGTGCCGATCATCTCTCTCTCTCTCTCTCTCTCTCTCTCTCTCTCTCTCTGCATGTCCCTCTCGCCCTTTGCTTTCTGGCTGTTTACTACCTTTTTCTGGCTATTTTTTTCAGTCTTCACTCTCTTATTCTCTCCCCTCATTCCCCTTTGTCTCAACCATTCTCTATCCCGACTCCCTCTCTCTCTCTCCCTCTTGTGCTCTCTCTCTCTCTCTCTCTCTCTCTCTCTCTCTCTCTCTCTCTCACTCTTCTGTCTCTCTCCTTCTGTGTTGTTTGGCGCTGAGACAATTCCCTCTCAGCAGGCAGCCAAAAGAGAAGAAAAGATCAAATCCAGTTGTGTTTTCTGCTCATTTAAAATGCTCTCTCTCTCTCTCTCTCTCTCTCTCTCTCTCTCTCTCTCTCTCCCCTCCAGGGTGCTGTTTTGTCACGTTTTACACGCGGAAAGCCGCCCTCGAGGCCCAGAATGCACTGCACAACATAAAAACCTTAACTGGGGTGAGTGCTTGTTTACTTGTTATTGTTTACTTGTTTATCAGTTCATTTGTTCGGCTGTTGGTGAATAAACGTGAATGATTGCATGATAATGGCGAATTAGATGAATCACTTTATATCAAAAGAGTGCCTTGTTTTTAAAGTGGGTTAGGTTTTAAGGCTGTGTCTACATTCCAGAGCTGAAGGTGGCACAAATCAGATATTTTTGGCGAAATGTGTGATAGGTCTGATTTTCACAGGAGCCTAATACTAAAGAAAAATTCTCAATTTGTGAGAAATTTGTGACAAATTGGATCTGGCACATGGCTATGTGACTGGATCAAAATGTTCGAAAAGTATATGATGTGTCCTGTTTAAAATATATATGTACATATAATTTTTATATATATAAAACAGCCTGGTAATCACTATATCCAATAGAAGGAGTAGTATACGTTGTAAAATGAATGGACCCTAAAACTGGACCCTAAGAGGAGCATCTTCATATAAATCAAATTTTGTGATTTAAAGTTCACAAATTTCCTAGACTTGCATAAATAATGGTAATAGCAACATTGAAATTGTTGACATATTTTGTGTTTTACAACATTATTATGGACACTATGGTTATTGTGGGATTTTAAGACTGCACTGGACATTCTCCATTATGCCTGGCCTCTAAGCAATCACTACTGATGATGATTAAAGAGGCCACATTGCAAACAGCCCAAAAGTTATTTTTCTTATAATAATTTATTTACTAACCACCAATCTCAGGTTATCAGTTTTCCAACATGTGAACATAACTGATATTAGGGGATGGGATATCACACTTTACGGATGTCACAATAATGCTATCATTACCTGTATTGAATAGTCATACACACATGAAACAATCCCAAAACACTCAGTGAATCTCAGGGTAATCAGCCACTCCTGCAGTGCAGGTTGTGAAACTGGGAGAATGAAGAGGTTTTCATTAGCATCGGAAACATGAAAAAAGCCAGAAAAAATCAGCATCAATTCCCTCAATCTCTCTTCACTAATCAGTGTATGCTCAGAGGGCCGTTGTGTGCGCACAGGCGCGAGTGTGTGTGTGTCCTCTCTTGTTCTTGACTCTTAGCTAAGGACGAATGAGAGGTAATCTAGGACAAGTCCTTAAGAGTGCCCTCCAGCTGCTAGCCTTTTTCTCTCTCACTGTTTCGCTCTTTTTCCTTATCGCTTCCTCTCTATTTCCCCTGCCTTCTCTGCACAAGGAGAAATAAAACACTTGATTTTGTGATAAAGCTTTTGTGGTGGTGAATGTACATGGTGTGTGTATGTACACACACTTGTTTTGCTATAGACATCCTTTAAGGCTAAAAGCATTGATTTCTTTGAACCTTTCACGTAACTCCAATTTCCCCTTTCAATCTCTTGGATGTTCTCGAGTGTACTGCATCTGGTTATTTTTATAAATGTGAGGCACGCTTAAGTGTTCTAATGAAGATGTGTTTTACTACTTTGGCTGAGGCTTAAAAGGTGATGGCCCTGTGTTTTGAACAGATGTCCAGTAAAATGACAGTGAAGTAAATCATGCTCCGCTTACATGAAGTGAGATAACTCTATTTCCACTTCACTCCAAAAACACTTGATCAGCCTAGACATGTTTTGTGGCTGAAGTTTGCACCTTATGTTGCTAGCAAGTAACAGATGTAATATAGCATTCTCTCTCTTTTGCAGTCTTCTTTTGCACATAAAAGGAAATAGACATAAAGCAGTGGGAATGTGTTTGTTTGAACCTTTTTATAGTGAAATGATTGAAAATAGAAATTTAATATGCAAAGCACAGAGACAAAGCTGAGTGTATGGATTCAGTTCAGCTTTAAAATATACAACTGCAATTGAATATAGGATGAAATAAATGTAATGAAAATGTAACTTTGAGAGGACCTCATCAGTCACAGGACCCTTTTTTCAAAGTGAACATGAAATTTACTTTTTAAATGATAAAAGACCAAGTCAGCACTAGTTTTAAGATGAATATGTAAAGGGTGCTTTTTACAACAATAAATGTAATGTAAGTAGAGGCGATTGAAGGTACACAGGTCTAGGTTTAAATGGACTAAAGCAACAATTGAAATGACTGCAGCCATAGTGAATGAGTCTTACTTGTGTTGCCAGTGAGTGTACGAACACACACACAAACACACAATGTTGCTCTAGACGATGCAGCTGGGCGCAGCATCTCTGCTGAGCAATGATGTTCAGGATGATGATTTGTTCTAGTTCATTCAGATTCAGCCTCATGTGGAGCAAGTGTGTGATTGTGTGTGTGTGTGCTTTTGAGTTTGGACACCTCAAACACTTCCAGTCTTGTGTGTGTGTGTGTGTGTGTGTGTATGCGTATGTATTAAAAATAAATTATGACTTTGGCCTTTAGCACTCTCACACTGAGTAGGAGTGTGTGTTGTGGGTGTGCGTGTGTGTGTATGTGAGGTGAGAGTGAGAGAGAGAGAGAGAGAGAGACCATGATCTCTAAAGTTTTTTAGTAAGTAGCTTACAAAACCTTCAGAGCAGAATCCCTCGCTGCAGTTTGACTGAGAGAGTGTGTAGGTAGAGGTCAGAGTTGAACAACACTTGATGATGAGACAGTTTATTTCTGACACACATTTGTAACCGAATCCATCTGAGGCCTTAACATACTTCCAGCTAGCCTTGACCCTTGTGTGTGTGTGTGTGTGTGTGTGTGTGTGTGTGTGTGCATGTGCATTATGTAATTGAGGCTCAAACCCTACAGAAAACAACATTAAATACTGTACCAAGAGCAGAATTTTAACATAATAATTTAATGGGTTTAGGGGATAGTAAAAGGTTAGGAGCTTTATCAGTTTAATTAGTGGCATCGCCTTTTGTCTCTCTCTCTCTCTCTCTCTCTCTCTCTCTCTCTCTCTCTCTCTATATATATATATATATATATATATACATATATATATATATATATATATATATACATATATATATATATATATATATATATATATATATATATACATATATATATATATATATATATATATATATATATAGAGAGAGAGAGAGAGAGAGAGAGAGAGAGAGAGAGAGAGAGAGAGAGACACAGACAGACAGACAGAGTGAAAGAGCGTGTGTGTGGAGGGTGTAAATGAGAAATGTGAGCAGGTGATAAATCTAAAGCATCTACTGGAGCTTAGCAGATCTGTTTAACATGCAGCCACAGCCAAACAGACACACTGCGCAATCAGGCAGCTTGGAATTTAGTCCAAACCCAATGTAGCTTGATGATTTTCTGTTTTCAAGTTCAATCTTATGCATGGGACCAAGGTTTAAGTTCAATCCCCATGCAAACCCAACAAAGTTTTCCCTAATATGAGATAAACCACATATTTTGTATTGTCTATATTAAAACATTTACATGGGCTAGTGTTCACAAGCAGTTGACTCAAAGCAGTTTCATTAAACATTAAACTAATTTGTAAGAATTATACTTAAAGTAAGTTAGGTCAATTCTTAGATTGAAACCTAGAAATATAAATTTCTAGAAAGAACAAATGGAAAAGAGTGATAATAAATAAAAGAAAATGTAAGAAAGAAAATGCCAACGAGCAAAGAAAGAAAGAAAGAAGGGAGGAACGAAAGAACCTCAGAAGTGCTTACCAGCCAGTTTCATCATGCAAAAGACAGAGGCTACTGTCTGCCAGAAACACGCACACACACACACACACCTTACTGATTTCTCAGCATCAAATGTTTACACATGCAGGGGACTTTGACATGAAAAATGAAAGAATGATGTGTGCGCGTGTGTGTGTGTGTTGGAGGTGGGGGATTGTCTATGTTTGTGTTTGTGGTAGAAGTTCAATTCAAGTTTATGTTGACTGTTAAAGGGATATTCTGGTCTTTAAATATGTCTTATGTTATATGTTATGTAATATTATGAAGCACAGGAGGGTCCCCCAGTCACATCAGAATGTGTGTGTGTGTGTTTTCGATCATTCAACATTTTTCACTTTTCATCAAACAACCTAGGGAAACCCCTGGGGTGTCAACCCATCGCGACTGCCAAGCTAGACATTAGGGCTGGATTGTTAAAAAAAATATCTAATCTTATTGTTCAAAATTGCTATTCTGATTGAATTGAAATAAATTTCTATAATTTAAGGTCCAGAATAGTTATTATTTGCAAGAAAAAGCTTAATGTAAAGAGCCAGACAATGATATAATTATGGTTCTTTTCATGCATGCAACACTGTTCTGTTACCTCTGACTGTTCTGACTCTGTTATAGAAGCTAAAAGTCCTCATTTAAAACTTGATAAAACATTGTTCTCGATAATGTATGCTGTAATTAAAATTGTTGCTCCTGCTAAAATTGCACTCTCTCAACTTGTGATTTAGATTTAAAAACCATTAATCTTTCAGCACATCTAGACACTGATATATAGGTACAAAAATTACACACACACTCAGTTGTCTAAACTAAAAAAGAAGTTGTCATATTCCCACTTCTAACCAGTAGCAGTTTTTGTAAAAGGTCTATATCATGGAAAACAAAGCTGCTAACATTTTACAAGTGATATGGAAGCATTTTTAAAGTGGGCATTAAGTGCAAAAACAGCTTAAACTGTTTGAAGTTATTTACTACTGTGATTTTACAAAAGTACATATATTTATACGAACATTTGACCATAAATTAAGCCTAGAGCAGTTTAGTTCTACCCACTCCTGATGAAGTTATTAACAATGTTTCAGACATGACTGAATGAAACATGAAACAGCCAGTCAGAAAAGAGTCTATTCATATACATCATTCTCAAATATAGGGTAACACAACTCACACAATTCATAGGTCCTCCATATTTGAGATACGTAACCCAAATGGAGTTGGACTGTGTTTAGAGTGGAATTTTAACTCTTGAAGATGAGCAGTGCAGCGGTGTATTTTTATGAGAATAATTAGATATATGATTTTGGCCAGGGTGCCCCTTTATGTTTTCTAATACCTAAGCAAATATTTGTGTGTGGCGTGTGTGTGTGTGTGTGAGAGAGAGATTCTAATCTGTAGTGTAATGTTTAAATGTTGTGTGTAGTTTGTGTAGTATGTGTAACCGGTGTATGTGTCCTGTCTTACAGATGCACCATCCCATTCAGATGAAGCCTGCAGACAGTGAGAAATCTAATGGTGAGTGTTTGGTGTGTGTGTGTGTGTGTGTGTGTGTGTGTGCGCACATGTTTATGTATGCAGCTGTTTGTATCTCTTGTGTGTATCTTCATATTTGTTCTTGTTTATGTCCATTTGTCTATATGTATTTCTGGGCAGCAGTGTGTTTCACTCTGTGTATATTTCCCCTCACGTTGAACCATTTAAACGCACACTCTGTTTTAGGCTAAGAAGCAAGTAGCTGTGCTACAGTGACATTTAAAAATCTTAACCAATGGCTCTGAGTTATTTGAGGTATATCATGAATATCGCAAAAAAACACAAATATAAGAATGAACTTATATAAGAATGAAGAATAGACTCTGGACCCACCACGACCCTGAACTGGATAAACGGTTACAGATAATGAATGAATGAATGAATGAATGAATCTGTTAGAGATGCTGTGTGATGTGATATTTTTTCTAACAAATCTAATTTGGTATCAAATTAGATTTGGCTACCAAATCTAATTGTTATAGAAATGTGACTCTTCAGCTGAGCTGGTTGAACACACTTCTGTACACTCCTCGGACCATAGCAACTATCAAAACAGTTTAGTCTCTATAGGAAAAAAAAGGGTCTCAGTCTGGAACTGAACCTCACCAAGGTTCAGTTCATGTGAATTGCAAAAACACAGTATGTTTGGTTTAGTTTTTCAGACAAACTGAAAGTATAAATGACAGAGATAGATCTGACCAGGTGATTTACTCACTGCCTTCAATCCAAAGGATAGCAGAAAACATGAAAAAACTTTAACTGTAAATTAATTACAACAACCATTCCATACTGCCATAAGTGAAAACTGTGTCATCAGTGAACAATGAACATCATTCTATATAAACATTTCTCTGTATGTCTATGTTTTACATTTACGATTTAAACACTTATTAAAATACATAACACCAGGCATTTGGTAAAGCCTGTCCAGTGTTTATTCATGTATTTTTGATGTTTTTGTGTGAGAGGCATTTTTAGATGAAGAGCTTTATTTTCAGCTGAGAAATACTTCAATAGTTACTTTTGTCCTAAAGATTTTGCATTTCACGCTGTCATTGTACATACACAATGCTGAAATTGCAGTCACTGTCTTGTCACTTGGGGGTGGGGGCAAATAAACATGGGTCGGGCCAAAGTTTCCACACATGACCATCTCAAGTATGAAAACAAGGAGCTAAGGACAAAACACACAGAGTGTGTATTTAAATTTTCTGCTCAGGAAACATATACAATTAGACTGAAAATTATTTGTTATGTTTAAAATTTCAGATATTGCCTCTTTAATATTCATCTGTCACCTGAGAATAAGTTTGTGTGTGTGTGTGTGTGTGTGTGTGTGTGTGTGTGTTTGTCTGTTGTGTAGTAAAATATGTGAGAAAAAGGATTGTTATTCTGCTGCAGCCGTAAGATCCCTAATTTTCTTTAGCTCTGAACTTTAACACAAGATTACTACACATTGTCACCCATCAACCTCTGAATGTGTGTCTCTCTCTGTGTGTGTTGTTTACCTCAGGTCTGATATATCTCATATTTTCTGCAAGTAAATTAATTATACTGCTGAGAGCAGCTAATCTTTTAGAGCGTAGAAGTGTGTGTGTGAGAGAGAGACAGAGAAACAGAGAGAGAGAAAGAGATAGAAGAGGAAAAGCTTGGAAACAGCACTTATCGCGAGCTCATCCCATTGCTGTTAAATGCACAAACAATTCAAACAGCAAAATAAACAAGTGAGCTATTGATTTCCCAGAGTGCAGCAGTGTAGCAGTGTGTTTATCTGCAGCACCGCTGAGAGACACACTTTCCTCATTAAACACCAATCACAATCTCTCTCTCTCTCTCTCTCTCTCTCTCGCTCTCTCTCTCCATCTCTCTCATTCACTTCCTCTCTAATGTTCTCTATCTACCTAGACATCTGTCTAAATGGACAGCAAGATTCATAGGACTTTATTGATCTTGTGAATCTATATAGCACTATATATATATATATATATATATATATATATATATATATATATATATATATATATATATATATATATAGAGAGAGAGAGAGAGAGAGAGAGAGAGAGAGAGAGAGAGAGAGAGATGTCAATCTATCTGTCTGTGCGTCTCACTGTCAATCTGTAACATACACTGGTCATATAATGACTTCAAATATTTGGAGACACTGCCCGTATATACATACATAATTAATTCATTCATTCATTGTCTGAAACCGCTTATCCAATTCAGGGTCGCGGTGGGTCCAGAGCCTACCCACGAAATTACATACATACATATATATTTATATATATACTCACACATTGCCGTCATCGCTTTGCAATGGTTGGCTGCACAGAAGAGTCAGGCATTCACTGTAATCATGGTGATCTATGGGAGTTGATAACCTGACTGAGCATCCCAATCACTTGTCAGCAGACACACTCACACCTACAGGCAATTTAGGGAAATGGATCAACCTAACATGCATGTCTTTGGACTATGGGAGGAAACTGGAATACCTGGAGGAAACCCATGCAAGCACAGGGAGAACATGCAAACTCCATACAGTACCAGTCAACAGTTTGGACACATCTTCTCATTAGTCATTGTTGGAATCGGGGTATTCACTGTATAGAACTATGTACCAGCCTTACCTCTGCACCCAAGTTATGGTTTCAAACACATTAAGAAGGCGAGCAGTTCTACAAATTAACTCTTGACGAGGCCACAGCTGTTTAATGAAAACCATTTCAGGCGACGACCTCATAAAGGTGATTGAGAGAAGAGTGTGCAAAGCTGTCATCAAAGCAAAAGGTGGCTACTTTGAAGAAACTAAAGTATTAAAAATTCTGGTTTGTTTGTCCATGTGTTCCTTCATAATTTTATTCATTTATAATGTAGAAAATAATAAAAAACAAAGAAAAACCACTGAATGATAAGATGGTACTGGTACTGTACATTCACAATATCTGGAAAATGGCACCAAACCAAGGAAACCGTCCCTGAGTGGGGGTGTCCAAACATTTGACTGGTACTTTTGTGTGCTGTTTACATCATAACTTTGATTTGCTTTAACTTTATTTGGAAGCTAACTGCCAAAAGTTCAATCACTTATATTTAAGACACTCCGATATACAAATATACATCCAAACGCTATACAACAATAAATTCAGGCTCAAATTAAACTAGAATGCTTCATGCGATAAAAAGAGAGTACAAACTTTACTACATCCACTACACAAACTCTCCTGACTGTCAGAGATCCACAGCAAGAAATTGATCCTGACCAACAACTGGCTCAGTGACTACCGCCTGTCTAAAGAAAAGGGCAGGTATAACAGGTCCTGGCTGCCCAGAGATGAGTGACTGTGTGTTCACTGTGAGAGCGGAGAGTGCCAAAATTTCTAAAATAACATGAGAACATTTCTCAGACAGATTTAAACAACCAATCCCAATTTATGAATCATGTACTGAGCTGGAAATAAATGAAAGATAATACTGGGAGACAGGCACACATCCCACCTCACACGTCATCGTCTACACTCAGTCCTTTCTCTCTGCTCCAGTGTCCATACAGGACCACTTTATAGTGCTAGAGTTACAGACTCTACTCCATCCATTGCTCAGCATACTTTGTTTACCCTTTTTTTGTGATGGTCAGCACCACCAGAGAACAGGTATGATTTGGGAAGTGGATCATTCTCAGCACTGCACTGACACTGATGTGATGGAGGTGTGGTAGTGTGTGAGGTGTTTGTATGAGTGGATCAGATACAGCAATGCTGCTGGAATTTTAAACACTGTGTCCACTCACTGTCCACTCTGTTAGACACACCTTGCTTGTTTGCTCTACCTTGTAAATGTAGATAATAGCTCATCTATTGCTGCACAGTTTGTGTTGGTTGCCGTGTCCTTCATCAGTGATAAGTGTACGCTGCCCCCAGGAGACTGTTGGCTGGATATTTTTGGCAGGTAGACTCCTCTCTCCAGCAGTGACACTGTGGCATTTCAAAGCTTAAGTAGCACTGCTGTGTCTGATCCAGTCATACCACAGCATGCACTAAAACACCACCCCCATGTCAGTGTGACTGCAATGCTAAGAATGATCCACCAGTCAAACAATACCTGCTCTGTGGTGGCCCTGACCATTGACAAATATGGAAAACTGACAGTGAAGGGGGTCAAACAAAATAAGCAGAACAACAAATGGACTACACTATTCCTGTATGTTCAGTGGACCTGAAAGAATGGACAGTTAGTGTATCTTTTCATAAATTTTGCCAAAACATTTTTTAAAATTATCGATATCTCTATTTACTATTGTTGTCACTTATTGTGTAGTTATTATTGCCTTTTATTGTAATTCATGTGTTATTTTCATTATTGTAATATTTTGGCAGAATGTGAGATGTTGAAAGAGTGTCAATGTTCTAATGAGATGTCTTTTCTTTCACCCCTACTTGTTCATCACTCTTCTCTCCTATCTCTGTTCTTATTCTGTTCTTCTCCCTCTCCTCTTCCCTGTTTCTCTTTAATTTATCTATCTTATCTCCTTTGTTAACTCCTGTTTCTCTATCTTTCACTTTACCTCTAATGCTCTCTCTCATTCTCTCTCTCTCTCTCTCAGCGGTGGAGGACAGGAAGTTGTTTATTGGGATGGTGTCGAAGAAGTGTAATGAGAATGATATCCGGGTCATGTTTTCCGCTTTTGGTCAGATCGAGGAATGTCGCATCCTGAGAGGACCAGATGGACTTAGCCGAGGTAACACATACACACACACACACAAACAGACTTACAGACTTATGGGTGGATATTGGTTAGTACTTAGATAGCCATAATACAGTGATATCAACGCCAGTCTTAGATATTTGGCAGTGAACATCATATAATTTAAAGACTATATATGACTTCTTCAAAATGTTTTTATAATAATCTCAACCAATATCACCTCATGAGAAGATAATGCTCAGTTAATTCAGTTCTACTTTCACTGTAAATTGTGGTTGCTTTATATTGTACTATATAATGTGTACACTATATTAGTGGTCTTTTGTTGTAATTTATGAATACATAATTATATCTCAGTACATGAACCAAAAAAGGCATAACACAGCTTGTTTTATAAATGATAAAAAAATCATAGAGATATACACATTTAAATCTCCAATTCCATAATCTGATACACTTTACTGTGACGAACATGGACATTCAGCTACTTTTGGGAATAACTTAATTTGTAAAGGACCACCATCATATTTTCACTGAATGGCTCTGAACAGCTGTTCTATTACTGCTCAGAACATAATCACATTCCAGAATGTCTCACTTTTAAAATGATACATTTTCAGCACTAAGTGTGATCTTTTCACACTACAGATTTGATTCTAAAATCAGATTTTTAGATCATCCAGACTGCAAGTTATACGTGACCATATCTGTAAGTAAGGTAAAAGTACGGTAAGAGTGTCACCTGTCATATAAACGTTGCAGGCAGGAGTATGCACACAGCAAAACTTTGCCTACAAATGATTTATTGAAAAAAAATGAATCAGATTTGAAAACACCTACCAATGTGGCTGTTCATCAGAGTATGGAAAACCTGCCCTGCGCCAATCGTATATGAGCTGTCCGTCTGAACAAGGCCTTAGCAACAAACTGGTGTCTGTAAAAATCCATAGAAAAAGCAGTAGGATTTCAGCTGAGAGACAGCCAATTTGTGTTGACCTAAAAATATATAGTCTGGCGCGCGCATGTGTGTGTGTGTGTGTGTTTTGTACCTATACATTAAAGCCTGTATGGACACAAACCTCAGCATCTTGTAATGCTCAGGTCACACTTGCTGTCATTCATTTTTTAAAAACTCCACCCACTATCCATTTTTTATCTCTCGCCCAGTTTTTTACTGTCATCATCTACTATAATTTTCATCTTATTTTTCTCTCCTTCTCTTGTCTGCTCCCTCTTTCCTGTTTTCCTTTCTCCATTTCTTTGCTTCTCTGTCTTTCTCTTTTCTCTTTCTCTCTCTGCAATGTCCTCTATCCCTCCTCTCCCAACTCTTCCCTCTCTCTCTCTTTTTCTCTCTGGTTCTCATGAATATTTTAATTCCACATGAGATTAACTTTAGTCCCTGAGCTCATGCTGAGAGATATATTTGAAATCGTCCTGACGGAGGGATGTTCGCTTTACAGAACCTCACCCTACAACGAAACGAAAGAAAACAGAAGGACTGAATAAATAGATGATTAAACGTGTGTAGAGGAGAGCAGGATGACCGCTGTGGTACCTGACAACCAGGAACGCTGAGCTGTATTTAGATTAAATGTCTCCCACCCATTTTTCCTCTATTTCTCTCCCATTCCTCTTTCTTGGTCCTATTCTCTTTCTCACACTTTTCTCCCTCCCTGTCTTTGTCTCCAATTCTTTTTTCTTCTTTCTATCGTCACCCATTTTTTAATTTTTAATTTTTCTTTTCTCAGCTCTCCTGTTTCGTTTTCCATTTTCTTTTTACTTCTCTTTGTTTTTTCTCCCATTCATTCCCGCTTGACTTTTTTCACCATTTTCCTCATATGTTTTACTCACACAAATGTTACATTATTTAATTACTGCCAAAGCAATGAATGCTACCCATAAGGAGGAGTGAAAGAAGAACCAGAAATAAAACAATAGAAAATTTATTGGTTAAACAATTATAATAAATTGATGATAAGTTAATACTTTGCCTCACAGGTTGGTCTTGAGAGAGAGATTGTCTCTCACTCTCCTTCTATCTCACGCTTTCTGAGTTTAGCAGGTTTCAGCATTGGCATTGATGTAATTAAATCTGTCTTTCTCCTATCTCTCTCTCTCTCTCGCTTTTCCTACCTTTCTCTCCAATCCAGACTATTACAGAGGTCTATCAATCACTAGTGTTTCACTATTAATAAAATATAGATCACGCCACATGTGAGTTCTGCGCCTAGGGACCTACCCCACTTTCTTCAAACTATCTCTCTCTCTCTCTCTCTCTCTCTCTCTCTCTCTCTCTCTCTTTCTCTTTCTCTCTCTCTCTTCCTATATATCTTCTCCCTTATTCCCTCTTTCTCTCTTTTCTGATGACACCATGTGGCCCATCATATATTTATACCTTCTGTTGATTGCTCCACTAGAAATATGAAGAGAGTAACCTCTACAGAAATTCTGTTTCCTTTTACTTTGCTCACTTTTTGTTTGTTTGGAGCAACTTTAGAGCGGGACAGCAGGAAATGAGGACTTAAGAGTCTGGAAGTTTGGAAAAGAAAGAAAAGTTTTTTTGTTTACTCCCTGGAGATTGTGTCTCTCCGGAGGGTTCTCAGCTTTTGCCAAAACTCACAGATCGCTCCTTTAGAGCCTAAACCCACTTTAATGATGGCATTAATTAAACAACCTTAAAATAAACACCCTTTCATTCGTTCACAACGGAGTGGCCACACTCTCAGGAAAAACAAAAAAATGGGACGGAGAGAGAGAGAGAGAGAGAGAGAGAGAGAGAGAGAGAGAGAGAGAGAGAATGGTTAGTTAATATTTAGAGCAGATGAAGTGGACAGACAGCACCTCCTACTGAACATAGGGCTAAATGACAGGTAAATTCTCTTTTTCTCTCATTGTTTCGTTCTGTCATGCTTTTCTTTTTTCCCTTTCTTCCTCAATTCTGTTTGCTTTATATTGCTTTTTTTTTTACTATTGATAAAGTTTATTTGTTCCAGTGATTTTTTTTGTTATTACTTTTGTTCTTTAGTTTTCCTGTCAATGTGTTATGTCCTTTTTTTCTCCATTCTTTTCATACTTTCTTCCATCTTCCTTTTGTGTCATTCTTTTATATTAACTAGATTCTTTGTTTTTATCTTTGTTCCTTCTTTTGCCTTTCTGAGACAAAAACTCATGTCACTCATTTATCCACATGTGCATACGTGTTTGAGAGAGGGATAGAATGAAAGTTTATGTTTCTCTGTGTGCGAGAGAGACTAACTGAGAGAGAGATAAAGAGAGATAGAGAGACATAGAGAGAGTGAAAGAGTGTGTATGTGTGTACAGTAGAGCAGACGCCTTAGACACTGCCAGCTTCCTGGTGTGCCTCCATATGGCCTGTTACTTTTCCTGACACCTAGGTTTCAGCTTAAATCCTAAAGACTCCATTTCCCAACCGCCACTGCAGGCTGGTCTCCAGCGTCACTCTCATGTCTCATGAGATCGTTTGTCATGATTACAGTGGAGAGGCAGGAGATTGCTTTTCCTCACTGTTTTTTTTTTTTTTTTGGGGTGTCTATCAGGTGCATAAAAATGCAAATATGTCTGTGATATGCAGAGTGGATTCTACGGTGTGAATGAGTGAAGTATGGAGGAGTGTATGTGCGTGTGAGTGAGTGAGAGCGAGAGAGAGAGAAAGAGAGAGGGAGATGAGGAAAACAGCATATATTCCTGTATGTGTGAACAACTGCAAGAGAACATATACAGTACTTTGCAGAAATCAGAAACCATTCTTCAAATATTTAATTTCCATTCAAATTCATCATAAAATGTTATGAATTGATTCAGTTTTTAGACTCGGGCTGGAAAAAATACATATTGAATCTAAAACTACACATAAGCTTCAATATCTAAGTATAATAAAAAATGCACATTGTTTTTCTTTAATCTCAGTACTAGCTTCATAAAAGTTGCACATTCTTTCAGAACAACAGTGTTTATAGTTGTCCTCTCACAGTTGAAGGATGAATACAAACTGCTTTGAGATTTGAAGCAAAGTTGGGCTTAAATTCACCACTTTTGGATTAAAAGAAATTTACTGAAAATGAATAACCTATACTTAAAGCAGCATTATGTAAATTTGGGGAATTGGCAGCCTCTCTGGTGGACATATGTAATTGCAGTAGAACATTTGCTTCAGGTCACGGAGCTGTCACCACCTCTGAAAACGCAAGCATTTATTTTGCTCCTAGTTCTATTCCTGAGTTGTATTACTTTGCTTTGCATGTTTCTTCAGTTTTATGCTTCTTTACTTTGGTGATGGGTGATGCAGCAGAGAATGACCGGGTCTGCAGTTCTGATGTCTCCAAATTCAGTGATACACTATCCCATGGACCTACTTTTTGAGCCTGACATTGTCCGAAAAACTCCTACAGTTCTGAATCTTGCATGAATATTACTGGCTTTACAACAGGCTTTTTAACATATTCTGCTTTTTTTTATCATTAAGTAGCTTCTTCTTAGTGCAGCTCTCATTAAAGTTATATGTGGAAATTGAATAAATGAGTGGTCTCTGATTTCTGCAAAATAAACAAATTAGATAATATTTAAGAATATATCTGATAATAACATACTACACCAGAAGTATGTTTCAGAACTTAAATTTTCAGTGTAACATACCATCACTGACATTTTAGTATCTGCAGCTCGGCTCATTATTGTGCCACTAATTTAACATCAAAAGCAGTTTTAAATACCAGCATCAATAATTTCATACACCTGAACACATATACCTGCTACAGGAATGTTTTAAATGATTAAGTGTGTATGTGTGTGTGTGTATTAATATTAATGTGTGTGTATGTTTGTGTATATACATGTGTGAGCAGAAACCAAATTTCTAAAAAAAAAAAAGGTTACCATATATCATTACGTCAGAGAGTGTGTGTAATTATAATCCAGCGCTAAACTCATGCTCGTACACCCACCACAATCTGACAACACCAAACTGAAGTCTTACACCACGCATTCACACAGAATGTTTGTATATTGCTGAATGTTTGTTGACTGTGTTCAGTGTTCATTGTTTAAAGTGTTTAAAGGAGAAAGTTGAATGTTTAATGTTGTTGTCGAATGTTGAATGTTTTACTCTGAGCCACTTTGCAGTAAAGTGCTGTCTGCCTTCTCTGTACAATCTCTGTTTTTTGGCTTTATAACGACCTGTCCAACCTTTTGTCTTGTTTTGTTTCTCTCTTGTCTCTCCTCCTCCTCTCTTCTCCCTCGTTCCCTCCCCCCCTCTTCGTTCCTTCCTGCAGGATGTGCGTTTGTCACGTTTTCTACCAGGGCAATGGCACAGAATGCAATCAAAGCCATGCATCAGTCTCAGACCATGGAGTACTGTACTCTCGTCTCTCTCTCTCCCTCTCTCTCTTCTATTTCTCACCTTTTCTTCTACCTCTCTTCACGTTTTTTACTTACGTTTCTTCCTTTACTAGTTCTCTCTTGCTTTGACTATTACTCTCGTTTCTCATGTTCCCTTAGTCTGTCTCATTCTTCTGTCTGACTTGTTTTCTCTTTATATCTTTCCTGTCTCTCTCCCTTAACTCATCTCCATCTCGTAAGATATCTTTCCTCTCCCTTGCTGTCACTTCTGTCACATTCTCTCATTCCATCTCTTGTTTTTCATCTCTCTCGCTCTGTCTATCACTGTTTTTTCCTTTCATTTTCTCTCTCTCTCTCTCTCCTTTTCTTTCTTCATCATCTCTCTCTCATCTCTCACTGCCTCCTTTCTCTTTCGGGCCTATATCACAGCCAGTATCTATCAGCCAAAAGTCTGTCACTTCAAACTAAAGCCCAAAGTAGGCCAGAACTTTTATATATTGAGACACACACACACACACACACACACACACACACACACACGCACACACACACACAGAGAGAGAGAGAGAGAGAGAGAGAATTAGTAAAGCTAGAAAATTTCTTCAGTCACTCTTCATGTTTCTAAAGAAGAAAAGGAACTTTTAAACTCCTAACTCTTAAATTAATAGCCCCCCTCCCCCCCGACCCCACCACCACCACCATTACTGTCACAATTTGAAGTGGGCAGTGCCTTGTCCACCAGTGGTCAGTCAAGATCGACCCGTTGGGGGTCCTTCCTGACTGAACAGGGGTGGCCAAGTCACTACCCCCTTTAAATTGTGACACTAATGGCATGACGCTAAAGGCTGCCGTTAGCCTTTATCAACTTTACGGCACTTTAATAACACATTTGTGTCCAGAAAACTGTCATTGGGTGTTGAGCTGTCCATCTCACTGCTTGTCAAAAATGTCACATCACTGTGAGTGATTGACAGGTGTCTAATATAGGGTATGTGTGAGCGAGAGCGAGAGAAAGAGAGAAGAAAGAATATAGAGTTTTGCCATAGCAGAACTTTCAGTAGCATATGAAAACTTTCCATTTTGCTTATATAATTTAAAAAATACATTACTAACACACCACTAGCTCACTAATATAGCTTGCATTTTATCTAATTGCCATAGAAAATTGCTGCTAATAATATATAAGGTGCTCTGAAACATCTGTCCATGAGCCTAAAGTCACTGTGCTCTACTTGGGCTGTGGAGCAGTGGAACTGTGTTGTCTGTAACGATGGAGGATACTTCCAGTCCCTTTAGGATGAGTCAAAGTATCAATTCAGAACCAATCATCCAGCATCAGCACCTGACTCACTAAGCTCCAAATGTTTTACCCTGCATTATGTTCCTGGTGTTTGTGTGTGTGTGTGTGTGTGTGTGTGTGTGTGTGTGTGTGTGTGTGTGTGTGTGTGTGTGTTTTCATTCCATCACTGATGCAGAATCCATTAACTTTACATCATTATGACTTCAGACAAAATAAATAAACAAACAAACTGTGTTTCTTGTGCAAATAAATAACTTGAGTATTTATTTGAGTATTTAGAGCAGTTAGAAAAGACACATTATTATTTCAAAATTGTAGCATATTTCCGTCTATTCATTTTGAAAACACAGGTTTGTAAGGCTATTGCAGGATATACAACGTTGCTTAGCGTCGCACTATATAGTATCAAACATAAGTATGTGCAGCTGTGCCACATAAAATGTGCAGCATTGAGAGCATTAATAAAACTAATTATTCTAACTCATTTTTACATTATATTTATTTTAAAAATGGAATAAATATTTCAGCTATGATTCGATAAATTAGATTTTATTTATTAATCACGTTTCACAACACAGTGTCATCAGAAAGCAGCCATACAGAGAGCCTGGTGCATGCTAAGGAGACAGTGGCTTGGAAAAATCCCCCTTAGCATATGAGAAATAAACCTTGAGAGGAACAAGACTCATTACCCATCCTCCTCTTGGCGACACTCTGAGAGAGCAAAACAAATAATGAAAAAACAGAAAAAATAAACTGATAGAGATAATGAGGTATAGGTCATGGGAAGGTAAAATATGAGTAATAAAAACGTAAATTTGAATTAACACAAAGATGAATTTATCAAATTTTGTTATCAGCCACCAACCTCTTTCTAAAATCACATTTTTCTCATTAAAAACGGGTCAAATCCACTACGGTAATAGACCATCCTTATTGTTCTGTTAATATGAATACTTCAAATTGGCTGCTTTTTTCAGTATAAATTTTGAGGCACCTATCACATACTGTGCCTTGTACTATGGTTAATTTAATGCTGTCTTAGAGAGTCATGCTGATTATTGCTCTGTGGTGCTCAGAGAAAATGAAATGTGGTGGGAGTTGCTGAGCTGATATTTTGCTGAGGTTCAGATAAAGGTGGAATTAAGCTGACGTGAGACACTTGGGTTGTGGTAGTAATCAGTACAGTAAAAAAAATGTAACATTACAATTATGGATTCAACAATACACTATGATAATATTATTCTTTAGATGTAAAATATATTGTGGAGAATTGCCATTAATTTTGCCAATATTTAAGTAAGTTTTGCTAAATTTCTTTCAAAATGTGCTTAAAATATTTGAATACCAAATCATGCTGCCAGTTATTTGGAATAAAATTTAAATGTGTTTGTTTAGTTGACTCTCTCTAAGGCCTATTTATATGGCAGTAGTTTCCATTTCCCAAGACACACTTTTCTGCTTAATCTCCTGTTTCTCTCTCGTTTTTATCTC
>NC_089803.1:62151455-62225700 GCF_029633855.1 Hoplias malabaricus
AATGAAGTGTAAGGAGCCTTATTCATGGACTTGAATTGATATAGTGTAGTTATCCGGGCTAAGAATCAAACCCTAGCTTTCCATGTCGAAAGCAGTAGTGTTACCTTCAAAAACAACTAAATAAAGCTTTAACGAGCAGAAATGTTGCCTTTTGGTTGAGCTGAAAGTCAAGATTAAGGTTAGGTTTAGATGGATCATTAACTGACTGCAGTAATACAGATATTGAAGAAAGTCCTCCTGTAATAGTGTATGATTCTTCAGTAATTGTGTTATGACTTTTTAGTAAATGCTTGATTATACTCTCCTGGCCCTCATTCTTTCTCTTTCGCTCTCTTTCTCTCTCTAAGATTTATATTCCTTCTCCCTTACTCACTCACATTTTTTCTTTATTTCTTTTATACCACTTTTCTGTTTTCCCCCTAATATTTGTTCCTTGCACTGCTGTTTTCATTACCTATTGTTCTTCACCTCTTCTTCTTTTCATTTCACTCTCTGTCCCTTTATTTCCTCTCTACCTCCCTGTCTCTCCTCTAATTCCCCCATTCTTATATACTCTCTTTCCCTCTCTCTATAGGGCTGTTCCTCCCCCATGGTGGTGAAGTTTGCTGACACTCAAAAGGATAAAGAGCAGAGGAGGCTGCAGCAGCAGTTGGCTCAGCAAATGCAGCAACTCAACAGCGCCTCAGCCTGGGGCAGCCTGACTGGCCTGACCGGCTTGACCCCGCAGTATCTGGCAGTAAGAGGCCACACCCACCCAACCACGGCAACCAGCAGCGCAGCCAACGCCGCCGCCGCAGTCAGTCACTGTCTCCGCCCCCAAACTCCTAAACCCTGCCCCCTGCACCGTCTCTTCTGGCTTAGACTCCGCCCCACTCCATGTCTCTTAGCACAAGGGCTCAGCCCGCACGTCTCCCTTCTGCTCTGTCTGCCTTTCTGTCAGATATATGACCATAAATGACTGGTACCCAGTGTCAAGAACTTGCTGTGTGTTGTTCAGTGTGCCTTCACTCAGTAATCTCCTCAGTGTTCGCAGAAGTATGTTTTTTTGATGATTTTTACCCTCAGAGTTGTGACCTTCAATCAACAAACAATTTGTCCAGTCTTTTGCTTTCTGAGCTGAAATTATTTCAGTAAAATTCAATGAAAATTCTCTGAATAAACTACAACACTGTTATTTGACAACCCTCAAGGGTAACAGCACAAAATCTTTCAAAAACATAATTCTGGTGAAAATGACATGGCACATCTTGAACAACACCACAGTTTCTAGTTAGCTCTCTATTTCCCAGCTGTTTTTAGACTAAGCTATAGTATCCTTTCTGACAATTTCAGAATTACATGATCGTACATCATGTCCATTTATTAGACTTTTTACAACCACATCCTTACTACCTCCTGCCTCAGCTCTTCCAAATTATGTCACTCTTTTAATGAAACTTTTGCCCTTTTGCTTTTTCTGTCTTTTCATTATTGTAAATAACTGATCCCCATACAGAGGGACAAGGCAAAAGGTGCATTATCCAAGAGCACTGAGACAGGACGTCGCATCTCCTCTTCCACTTCTGCACTCTTCTTTTTTCTACCCCTCGTTCCTTCTTAGCCCAAGGCTGAGCTAGTTCTAGCGAGCCTGTCATCTTAAACCTTTAGCATAGCATCTTTTGTGACTACTCTGCTTTTAAGTGCCCCCTAGTGACCACTCTGCTGTCCTCTACCTAGTACCTTTCACACTCTGTAAAGTGCAGCTACACACAGTTAAGGGAAATGATAAGCATGCTAATTTATACTGTTGCCTGTCTACCACCATCTTAGCAATACAGTTCAACCAGTATACATTTGGATTTGACTACATGTCATTTCTACCCTCAGAATATAGCATTTTAAGGAAAGTAACTTTTGGCTATTTTTACTATTTTGAACAGAAATCACTTTTTAACATTTTCAGATTATTGTCCTTGTACAAATCTAAAACACAAATCTAAATCTGGCAATTCTTACCAGTTATTAAAAACAAAACAATTCCAAAAAAAGGCCTTAGGAATCTTCCAGTTGACTTACGGTTTAGCCCTGATTTGATGCATTTCGTCTGAGCTAGTAGCATGCATTGTGTGTATCTCCAGTTAACAGACTGTATAAGAGTATTCCTATTGAAGATTTCACCATAGAGTACAATTAAGTACCTCATCTGCATTTATTACTCTTTCAGACCTTCTTCTTAAACAAAGACTTTGCACTTCTTTGAGCCAGTGCTCTCAAACACAAATATTAGAGGGTTGCAGCACTGCATAGTTTTTTTCTTGATTGTATGATTCCTCTGATTGGTTAATTATAACAGAATGCTTTAAAACTTAAAGGAATTATTTGACAAAAATATGGAATGCACACACTTTTTACCCTTTTACCCAATTCATGGGTTGCAGTAACAAGATTTTTTTTGCCATGGGTGAAATATTGGGCACAGTTTGGTTTCAAAGCGCAGCACTAATGTAAACAAATGTGAAAACTGATACATTTATCTCATATACAGCTCCTCTGCCTGCACTGGAGAAAGTCTTACAACACCCAAAAGCATACATACAAGCATCACACTGTGTTTAATAATTAGGGGGAAAAAACGATTAGCCACATTACAATTTCCATCATAGGATCTAATGGAAAGCTGTTATCATGTCAGTCTCTAATGCAAATCTAAGTTAGCTATTCATACACAGATCATATAAAAGCTTAAGTAACCGTCTTATTTCATTCAATTTTTTTCTTTTCTTTTTATTTTTTGAGACCACAGACATGAGCGACATATAATTTTGTCTCAGTCTTTTCCCCCTGTCCACAGGGTAAATAATCTGATCCCACTGTCCCTGCACTCTGAGTGTGGAACAGATTCTTGGAGGATAATGTTTTGTTGCAACTGTCTGCCTAAATCTTTACTCTGATTTGGCTTAAAATTTGATAAAGTAGTTCTCCTTGTCTAAAAGTGTGCGTGATTAGTGAGAGAGGTTTCCAAGCCTGAGGCAGAATCCCAAATGTCTCCTTAAACCCTCCTTAGGGCACAGTGTCAGTCATAAAATAACAGTGTCTGCACACACGTAGTGCATTGTGTGTCGAAATTTATTTTTAATGAGCTATAAGATCCAAGTTTCCCTTTCAAATTAATGTCTAACTGCTGTCTGTATTATTCGTATTATTATCTGTAATGTGCACTATGCACGCATGTATGGGACGTGGCCCCAGCTCTACTCCTGCCTGACAAAGACGAACTGAGCTGTTTACAAAGGTGGCACGGATAAATGGGATAGAGCTCCATACTTTTATTTTTTTCTACATCTAAACAAGTACTACAAGTGTCAGCAGAAACAATAAAACCAATTTAAATATCACAGTTATTATTTGAGTTGTGTTTGAGTAATGAGTAGCTACCCAAAATGTGGTTACTCTGTACTGTGACATCAGCTGCAACCTATGGATACATCTGAAGCCAATCATAGCATCAACCATATCTTGGCCAACTGTATTTAAGTAAAATTGCACATTCCATTATAACTATGCCTTTAACAGAGCAGAACTGCAACTCTACACAATGTGAGAATGAGAACCCTGCTCAAAGCAAGTATATATATATATATATATATATATATTTTTTTTTTTTTTAGATATAATGCTGTCCATTTACATCCTTCTATCTTTTTTTTCTCTTCTCTCTCTCTCTTCTAGTTGCTACAGCAGGCAACCTCCTCCAGTAACCTGGGAGCTTTCAGTGGTATCCAGCAGATGGCAGGTAAGCTGATCTCAGTTCAGTCCCTTTTACCCAAACAGTCTGGTGTTAACCAATAAAGCTCATTTTAACCCTTCTTCTAAACTCCCATTACTAACCAGTCCAGTTCTGGAGCATTTGAACTTCTGGAGCGTGTGAATGTGAATTTTTTTTTTTAAATGTAGATTTCCGACCAGTGGCAGAGGCTTTTTTGGCTCTGCCTCAACTACCTTACAGAATCTCTGTTGCGTGTGTGTGTGTACACATTCTTGTGTGTGAAAAGAAGAATGTAAAATGAGATGAATTGAAAACCAGAATGAATTTTGTGTATGGCATTTTGAAAATTCAAAATTTTGAACATTTTTCCCTGATACGTAATGTGCAAGTTTGTATGGTCAAGGATGCTGCAAACAAATGCTCTGGCATTCAACCATCTGCAGCCTTTCCCTTTTCCCCAGACTGTAAAATCTCTAAACTAACCATTATGCATAAAGGATGTGCTCTCTGCTGTTTGCTCGATACCTGGGATTTTGTCCCTCTGAATGGAAGACTTTTAATCTCAACAAGCATGTGAAATCTGAACACTTTCACTGTGGATCTCATGCCTTGAATGTGGAATCATTTATGTCCAAAAGTTAGTAAATTATGTGTTGCACATGAAATCAAGGGTATTTGTAGGAGGTTTGCCCTCGTTGGTGCTTAAACAGCTTCTTCTCTTTTGGGAAGACACCACACTACATGTTGGCATGAATATTTCATTACATTCAGCAACAAGAGCATTAGTGAGATCAGGTATGGATTTTGGGGGATTCCTTCAGAATAACAGACAACACTACAACGTATCCCAAAGGTATCAGGTGGGCCTCCATCTCTAGAGACAATGTAGTTCAGTAAAACCTCTTCACTTTGAATTGTAATTGTGAATTGGCAATGATGCTATATAAATAAGCTTGCATTGTCTTGCCTTTATACCCCTCTAGTCTATGCTCGGCATTGAGCATGCTGACCTTAGGATCAAGCAGCTGCGCCAGAACATTAAACTTCATAGTTTTATATATTTATACGTTTTATAGTTTTATATAAGTTATTCTATAAAAATATTTCTTTTCTTAGCATGTATGCAATTGAATGACTGTGTCAGTAATTCACACAGCTGAAAGAGGCTAAATTCTGAGCCTGTCTGGAAATGTTTAGATACAGAGTGCAATCATGCAAGATTTGGATCACAGTCATGGCTAGACATGTGGATTAGTTTTGCTTCAGCTGTCTATCATGGCATTGTAAATTAACATAAAGTATGCAGACCACAACCAAAGATGTTCCTCCTATTAGTTTTATGAGAGGAAATAAAGTGTTTTGTGCCTTCAAGACTCTATTCTTCCAGATTTCACTATGCCATAGCTGTCTGTCCAGGGGATATTTAAAAGGACCTTTGATAATCACAGACATGCCAGCACCAATTTGGAGACTGTGCTATTAGTGTTGTTAGCACTCTGAATGCTCTTATCTTTCCCCAAAGCTCTTGGTGGTGGTTTGGTCCAGCCAAAAGATTTTAAAATGTGTGTGAAGTTCCACCAGTCTGAAAGATAGAGATCGGAGGAGGAACAAAGTGTTGCATGTATCGCTGATGTTCAGACAGTGTTGATCTGTCTGTTATACAAGCAGACTGACAGTTTTTGTGTGTGTGTATGTGTGTGTGTGTGTGTGTGTGTGTGTGTGTGTGTGTGTGTTTGTGTGTGTGTGTGTGCTTGTTTATCTCTTATTATGCTTCGCTTTGCTGTGTTGCCACTAAATGTTTTGTTGCTTTATTTTTTCATTTTCTCCTTAGCTGCCACACCCTGCCTCTCTCTCTCTCTCTCTCTCTCTCTCTCTCTGTATGTGTGTGTGTGAGTGTGTGTGTTTTAATTGTGGTCTGTTTGTCGAGCCGTCTGGGCTTTACACAGCGAATATTTGGAGCAGCCACTCAATTATCATTGTCACTGCTATGGATGAAAGGAAAAAAAGAGGAATAATAACCAAAAACTGCATTTATAGCGGAGTACGATTCTCTTTTTTCACCTCCACGCTTTCCTTGTTTGAATGGAAGAGAAGAATGTATCGCTCCTTTTTAATTAGCGACTGTGCTGTGTACGAAGTGTGTGCTGCTGGTTTTGTTTACCATTAAGTAGTTCTCAAAGCTCTTGACTAAGTTCACCAGTGCATTTCTGAAACACACACACACCCACATACAAACACACGCACAAACACACACGAGCACGACAGAGGTTCACAGTAAGCCGACAGCAGCACCAGCTGCCACAGTGCAGGATGAAAGAGATTTGCCTCTAATTTGGTGAGATTACCATAACTGTCGAATTTTGTTTGTGCTTTTTTTTGCTGTTTTTCTAAAACAGACACCCCTTGTAAAACCATTTTATATAGAGTTTATCCCAAGAAAGAAGCCACAGCCAACAATGAATGTTTGAAGTCCATAGTGAAGACTTCCACTGACACTCACTCTGCCATCCTAAGAGTTCAAACTGCTTTCAAGTCAACCTGAAGAAAAAAATCTAAAGTCATTTGCTGTTTTACCCTTTTGCTCAGCTATACAATCACACTGACCAAAAAAAAAAATAAAAACAGTACTGTGCAGAAGTCTTAGGCACATAAGATAATTATATATATTTAAACTAATGCCTTCTCAGTAAGCATGGTGCTTGTATAAAGTTATACATTATCACAGTAAATACAAAAAAATAATAATATAAAACAAATAAGAATTATAACATTGTTTTTCTATAAAGTAATAGGTGTGTGTGAGTTTAAGAACAATGTTTTGTTCAGATTTTCCTTGATTGCATATATTTGTTAAATCAACAGCACACATTATTTAAAATCATTAAAAGTTTATATATTTATTTATTATATATTATTTACCAGTAAAACAAGTTATTGGTTGATAACCTTAAATAATATGGACTGCCACGAGGAGAGAGTTGGAAGAAGTTAAACCAACACATTCACGCACAGAATATCACACTCCCTGGAATAATGTTTGTTGGTTTTTTAGCAAATAAACACTTGCTGCTCAGGTAAATATATACATAAGCATTCAAGTATGTGTGACATTTACACTTTATGATTTTACATGACTGTTTATATCACACACATAAATCTATACATGCCATTTGTACAAATTTTAATCTATCATTGTTCCTGCAAACATCTGTGTTATACTATAATCTTCTTTCTGGGTTGAATTTGTTTCAGCCTAATTGAATATGTTTACAATAGGGTTGTGTGTATGAGTGTCTCCTCATCTTCATGAAGTGTAAACTAGCAGGAGTTTTTTTCTCACTGAGATTTCAGCTCTTACTCAGTTGAATAGTTAAAAACTTAGACGCATCCATCTGTCGCCTGGCAACGGGCCGTGATTGGCGGGTGGTCTGTGCAGCTGACATCTGCTGTGGGTGGAGCTCAGGAGCTTCAGTAACACACACTGAACATTGTAAGCCATAAGGAGCTTCAGTAACACACTCTAACACACACTGAGCCTGAGAGAAGAGCCAAACACTCTCTCCATTGACCCCCTCTAACACTCTTTCTCTCCCTTGCTCTCTCTCTGTCTGTATCTCTCTTGATCTTTCTCACTCACTGTGTCTCTGTCTCAATTCCTCTCTATCTCGCATTCTCACTTGCTGTGTATCATCATCTCACTCTGACTTGTTCTCCCTCTCCATTTTAGCTACAATCATTCTCCCCTCCTTATTGCACTTTTTTTTCTGGTTCCTCTTTCTCTCTCATTTCTACCCCTTTTCTCTCTATATGTCCCCCACCTGCACTCCCACTCTTAGCTTTCTCTCTCATTTTATTTTTCCCTTCTCTCACTATCTATTCTTCCCTTCTCCCTCTCTGACTCCTATACTGATACTTTTGCTTTCTTGCTCCACCTTTCTCCTTATATTTCATCCTTCTTGCACTCCCACAGTTTTGTTGGCATCCTTACTCTTCATCCATTGTTTATTATTTCCACACCCTCTCTTTTTCTCCCTCTTTTTCCCCTGTTCTTCTTCTCTCTTCTCCCTCAAGTGCCCTCCTTGACCGATGACATAGCTGTGTGCCAGCTGATCAGCAGGCATTTTTAAACACACAGAGAGAGAAAGAGAGACAGAGAGAGGGGGGTGGGGGTGTGGGGGGATCGCACTGTTCTGGCTAAGAATTCACCTTTATTCAGTAGCACAAAAACATACAGACAGCCCATTCTCCTGGTTCTTTTCCTTTATACACATTAGACTCTCTTATCCTTTCAATTTATGACAGACTACCACAACACACCATTAGCTCCTCACTTATTCTGGTTGAGATTAATGAGTGTATTGCATTTATTTACATTTTTATTTTTGTCTAATTGTAGTGTGAGCATAACAGATTGAGTGAAATGTAGAATATTTGGTGTGGTGGAATTTGTGGTGGATCATTCTCTGCAAAGCAGTGGCACAGATTGTGTGTGTGTGTGTATGTGTGTAGTGGTATTACAAGTGTATGAGATGCAGCTGGGCATTTTTTTACTGAAGTTAGTGTCATTGCAAGGTTCACAGTGGTCCACCAGCCAAATAGCCAGGAGTGCTTGAGCTGTTTGAAAATGGCAAAACTTCTGCTTTCAAGGACGGATGCAGGTCATCTCTGCACATCTATTTTTGGTATTAGCCCAAATAGTATTTGATAACCTGTATGGTTACAAATCCCACTTTTACTGACTACAGGAAAACTACTGGCATTAATTCTATTGCTGTTCATTCCAGATGATATTCCCAACTGTAAAATGCATCTAACAAATTAGAGAACACCTAGAAAAGTTTGAGTGTCTTAACTTCTGTGTGTCCACTGTGTGTATGTTAAATGTGTGTTAATTCATAGTTTATAGTATATACATTGAGAGTGTATATACGACACATTCTGTACATTCTTGTGTTTGATCCCTTACACTTTCTCTCCTTTTCGAGTGTAGTAGAGCAGGGTGTGTGTGGGACACACAAACACACATATACACATACATTCGAACCTATTTGCAGATTTATAAACACAGTACTGTGCATCTCCTTTGTTTGTTTCATTTCCAGTCAAAAAATTCGTAAGTTATTCAATTGACAGAATAGTACTGAGGACAAAATAATCTATTGCATTAGAAAGTCAAAAGAAAATGGTGTAATACAGAAGTTTCCAAATCTAATGTTTAAATAATTTCTAAATATATACAAAAAAATATTAATAATTACAACCACCATCATATCTGTGTTGTCACATAATGTGCAAGACCCAGTGCTAAACATAAATTGTCCTCATCAGATAAATGGGATTTTAACCTTTTATTTAGAAGGACCATTCAAGCTCCATGAAAAATATGAAAAATATCCTTGTGTTTGTATTACACAAGCCAGCTTGGAGTGAAATTTGCAAGTTTGGAAAAATATCCCTGCAGACTTCTTAAAAAAAAAAAGCAAAAAAATTAAAATTAAATAAATAAATAAACAAGCATTCTAAAAAGAATAAAGGGTTGCAATTAGTCCAAAAGGTAGTATACCCTAGAATGCTAAAGCTTTGTAAAACATTTTTTCTTAAAATTGAAAAAGCAATTCTTCTTACTTATTGTTTTTTTGACTGGTTTGTACAGTACTGTATGCTCACTTGTGCAAACAGCTTCATACAAATATGCAAACATGTCAAATGCCCCATACACAAACATATGAATCTATGGCCATATTCCTTGAATACACTTGGATTCAGACACACTTTTTCCATTTTTACACACACACACTACAAAAGCAGGCAAAACACTGGCCAGAAATGTAGACTCTTGGATTCATAGCCATCCTCAATGTAATTTGTCGTCACACACATACATACAATGGTAACACACACACACACACACACACACACTGACCCTCTCTCTCTCTTCAGGTATGAATGCTCTGCAGTTACAGAATCTGGCCACTCTAGCAGCAGCTGCAGCTGCAGCGCAAAGCTCTGCCAGCCCTTCCACCGCTAGCGCCCTGACCTCCAGCACAGGGTCCCTGGGAGCCCTGGCCAGCCCAGGTAACCAGTGGCCACCCAGCCAGAGCCTTCATCATTGCTACCATTCTCCTCACCTCCACCCCCATCACAGTCATTGTACCCCTTAGAGTTGTCACATCAAAACCAAACATGTTTAAACTTTGTATGTAAGAATGCTCACAATGCAATAAGGTAGTCAAATTCCACCACCATCATCATCGTTATCGCACTCTGGGGTGTTGTTTAATAATAAAGTATAAGATTATCAAAAGAATGTTAATAAAAACATTTCTGCTTACAATATGCTCCACCAAAATCGTCATCACTGCAGCCACGGTATCCCTCCATTCATTAAACATTCTCCTTGTCCGTGTCTAGTCTTTTTCATAAGCTTAAGTTAAATGTTTATAAGCTAGATCCTGGCTCTGTGTTTGTGTGTGTGTGTATGTGTGTGTGTGTGTGTGTGTGTGTGTGTGTGTGTTTTTGTTGGGTCCCTCGTAGCGCTTACAATTTGTCCAAAGTGATGGCCATCCTCATCTTATGGAATGTGTGCACTAAGGTGTTTGATGCTGCCAGTTTTTTAGCTGTCGTGACTTTTTTTCTATTCATAAGTATTTGTATTATGGAAGTATTTGTTGAAAATATTTGTTTACAGGTGGGAGACATACTAGGTGGAGCACTGGACTGTTACTGTTCTCACATATCTATTTTTTTCTTTCTCTCACTTTATCACTTCCTCTCTCTCTTTCCCTCCCTGAGTCAACATTTCAAGTCAAAAGTTTGAAAGCATCACTAATTTGGCATCACTTATAATGGGCAGATGTAACTTGGCTTGTAACCGGAAGGTTGCCAGTTCGATCCCCAGAGCCAGCAGGTCATGACTGAAGTGCCCTTGAGCAAGGCACCGACCCCCCAACTGCTCCCCAAGCGCTGTGGCTAGGGCATGTGTGCTCACTACCCCCTACAGTTCACTAGTGTGTGTGTAAATGTGTGTTTCATTGCATGGATTGAGTTAAATGTGGACAACAAATTACTCTATGTGCAAGCACAGTGGCCAATAAAGTGATTCTAATTATAATTCTAATTTTGTAAATATCACAAATAGACACTGTGGCTTAAGAAGATCCTCCTGCAAAGTTTTGCATCTTTAATTATATTCAAACTTATTGTAAAGTTATTTTTTGCTTTCAGACATTTGGCCTGCACTCTATAGACCTTTTTTTTTATTTCTCCCTTTTTTCTGTCTACCATTATGCACCTCCCCACCCTGGATGGTATCCAAATGTAATAATTTGTGTGTGTGCGTGCATGTTTGTGTGTGTGTGTGTGTGTGAGAGAGAGAGATTAAATTTGTTACAAATGTGAAGATTTTGAAGCCATGTCTTTTTTTTCTATATACTGTAACATACTATCCCCCTTCTCCCATTCTCTCCTTCTGTTTCCCTCTTCCTTTTTCTTTCTGCATATTTCTATTTTTATCTATTGCTCTCTCTCTCTCTCTCTCTCTCTCTCTCTCTCTCTTTATCTCGCTCTCTCTCAGCAGCAGGTTCCACTGCTAACTCCAGTGCAGGAGCTATGAGTTCTCTGGGCTCTTTGGGGACTCTGCAGGGTTTGGCCGGGGCCACAGTCGGTCTCAACAATATTAATGCACTCGCAGGTAGCGTCAACAGTGAGTATAGCCCTGCATCCGCCTCACCCATTCCACTCTTCAGTACGCCCACATATGCCCGCTGTGTAATGCCCAGAGAGACACCCACTCAGTGTATGCACATTCACATACATGCATTCATGTGCTGGTTGTATGCTCCTGTTTCTCTCACAATTTACCTTATTTCTATCTGAGCTATGTATACATTATAAGCCAAATGTATGTGACAAGGCCACACTGTTGGGATTTTTGCATAATTACCCCGCCCCACACACACACACACACACACCCATCACCACCACCCAATGCTTTGAGTAAAGATTTATGGACTAATTGGTGGGTACTAAATGTGAATAGCATTTAGAAAAATAATGACAGAATAGAACAATAATAGAATCATCCTTTCCTACATCATGGTCATGCTGTTTCCCCAACTTTTGCTGTTGATTGTGGAGGTGGAGTAAACCAGATGTTGATTTTTTTGTTTGTGAAAACATTAAGTCAGACAGATCTATTTACGATCATTTTCACGATTAAGAAGGGCATCTCTCTGGGTCTGATGGGAGTTTGCTGTTTGTGGTGTTATATATCTGTGTATGTATGCCTGGTTGTCTGCAGGGGTGGAAAAGTAAGAGCACTGATTATTTACTTTAATTTTTCCAGAATAAAAGTTATTTTAGAAGGCATTTATTTACAATTAATGGTATGCTTAACTTCTGTTACTTAAAGTTAATATTTCTCTCAGAAGAGGGAGCCACAATGCTCACAATTTCCCTTTAAAATTAAATTGTACTGGCAGGTTTACTAACAAGTTAACATGTCACCCAAACAACATGTTTTTTCAAGTTGGAAGAAATTTTTATTGTTTTTTAAAACGCCTAATCGTTTCTAAAATAAATTGATGATTAACAATCCCCATCCTGCAGATTCAACCCAGCCTCTGCTAAATAAATCAGCTCACAAAGGAACAGATCTTAAGGCTTTCATA
This sequence comes from Hoplias malabaricus, assembly GCF_029633855.1. Lineage (NCBI taxonomy): Eukaryota > Metazoa > Chordata > Actinopteri > Characiformes > Erythrinidae > Hoplias > Hoplias malabaricus. The sequence continues at coordinate 62,163,870 of NC_089803.1, forward strand.
AAGTATTTATTTTTAGGCAGCTGTTTGTGTCTAGGTTTTCAATATTTAAAATAAATTAATGAATGAATAAGTTTAAGATGGCTTATTTCTTCCTAAAACGCTTACTAATTGTTTTCAGAGTAATGTAATATTAACTTTGTGAGTCATGATTTTTTTTTCTATTATGTTAGAAATAAATTCCATTACAATTTGAGAAAAACAACTAGTCATTTGAAATATATTACTCATCAAGTGTTGTAGTTTGTTACTTTCCACCTTTGGCTGTATGTCTATATGTCTGTGTGTATAAATGTTTGTAGAATTCTACGTTTTTAATGTTCTCCCTGATTCAGGTAATGAACTTATTTTCAATTCATGAAAGTCTGATTTGACATCTGTCATTAATTGACTCATGAACTGAACTTGCATTCATTCCTAGAATCAGGTTTTATTGGTCAATGGCATCAGTTTGCAGCAAACTCCTTTTCGCCCTGTCTCCAACACACACATCCACGCACTTGACACTCTGCTAATCCATTGCTGTCTTTTTGTACACCTGTACTGTATTGTTGTTATGAGGTTGTCAGCTTGTGTGCGTGTCTACAGCATAGTTTTTTGTTCACACTTTACATAACAGAAAGGCTGTTTGCTTTTGTGCTGTTGCACTTGTGTGCTTTTTAGAAGGGATGGAACCTATTTAATCTCTATAGGTGTTTTCCATCAAGTATAAACAAGAAACGCCTCAAACTTTTACATTATATATATATATATATATATAAACCCCCTATTCCTCCAAGGGTTTTTAAGCTACAGCCATGAAATGTCACATGATCATAGAAAAACCAGAGTTGCTTGTGCTTTAGGATTAAACTGACTTACTTATTTAGGAATACAAGCTTCCAAAATGGGGAATGTTTTGCCATAGGGATACATTGGCCAAAACTAATTTCATTTCTAACACTGTCAATTTTCAATTTATGATAATTTAACATGGTGAGCCCTGGGCACACCAGGACCCATCTCATCAAGTTTCAGACTGATCAAAAGTATCCAACTCATTTTATCCCTCCTTCAGTATCCCTCCATTCATTTAAATGGGGAAGGCTAGAAGGGGTGTTGTCATAATCCACTCTAACTCATGTGTCTTTCTGAATAGGCCTTTTTCGGCTATTTGATCGCCAAAGGCTTCTTTCTCATACAAAGTGGTTAGTTTTGTGATGCTGAGTATGGTTTGATGCAACAGTCCTTGTTCAAACAGGACATGGTCACTCATAGGAAATGTATGACATTTAACCGTCACTCTCACACAGACACTTATAGATAATACACTCATACACATAGAGCCTAATGCATAAGAATAACAGTATAATGCACTAAATTAAGGAAGCCCCCGATAAATGTGGCCAGATTTTTAAGGTGGAATGTGAATTTCCAGCAATTTATTGATTGGTAGTCTAAGTATAATGGGATACTTTGTAAGATGTCAGGGATTTTTAAAAGTGTCCATTTATTTGAGGGGGTCGTTCACTTAAGGTGGAGGTCTAAATAAATGGCTGATTGTTTAAGGTGGAATATTTAAAAGGTGGCCTGCAAAATATAATGAGACTTTTTATGTTGTTGTTGTTGTTTTTTTTTTCTATGAAGCATTTACTCAAGGTGGAAGTCTTTTTCTATGGTGGAGGTCAAAATATATTGACTGTTTAAGGTTTCAAGGTTTGTTTGACATGGTCAATTATTTAATGTGGAAGTTTACATACAATGGGCGCTATTTTTAATCAGGCCTCATTTTTTTTCTTTTTTTTTTAATGAGGATTTTTTAATGTGACAATTTCTATGAAATTGTTGTTTACTTAAGGTGGAAGTCTAAATAAAATGGCATATTTATTTAATGTGGAATTTTTAAAAGATGTCCGGCAAAATATAAAGGAATGTCAATTTAGACAAAGTGGTTGTTTACTTAAAGCGGAAGTCTAAATAAAATGGATTATTTTTTTTTTTATTATTATTATTTTTTATGGTGGTGATAAATATATTTTGTGTGTTTTTACTGTTTTAAGGGTTATATAAAGTAGTCATTTATTTAAGATTTAATTTAAATGGCTGTTTTTAATGTGGAATTGTTTTAAAATGGCAGTCAAAATATATTGGCCATTATTTAAGTGAAGTGGTCATTTATTTAAGGTGGTAGTCCAAATGAAATGACCTTTTCTTAAGGTGATTTTTTTCAGATGGCATTCAAAATATCTTAGAAGACTTTTAAATTTTTTCAAAAATTATTTGAAGTTGTCATTTATTTAAGGTGGTAGTTTAAATACAATGGACTTTTTTTTTAATGTGGTTTATTTCTATGGTGGTGGTGAAGACTTTGGCAGTACTTTAAGGTTTTCAGGTTTTTTTGAAGTGATCATTTTTTTAATGTTGATAGTCCAAATAAAATTACCTTTACTTAATGTGGATTTTTAAAGGTGGCATTGAAAATATCTAGCCAGTCTTTTTTATTTTTAATTGTTGTTAACGTTATTTGAATTGGTCGTATATTTCAGGTGGATATCTGAATAAAATGGCTGTTTGCTTAAGGTGTTTTTTTTTTTTTTTACGTGGCATTCAAAATATATTGGAAGTCTTATTAGTATATAAGCTAGCAATACGTGACAAGCCCCATTTCAAAGTTTGTTCTCAAACTTCCACCTCTAGTTTATCTTTGCACACTCTTATACCCCTTTTGCTGATGTTTGTCATTAGGCATGGTGACCTGCTCCAAAGCGCCTCTATTCATTTCATGTTTTTCTTTTCAGATGATACTTTTCTTTTCAGATTAAACTGTTTCCAAAATTTAGCTTCTTCCACAATGGGTGCTTCCAAACCTTGTGTACCATTCTATTTTATTTTCTGGTAAATTTATTATTAATATAACAGAGCTTTGCTATAAAAAAAAGTGGTTTTCAGTTTTCTGTTTGTGAAAGAATCTGTTAATATATGTGGTGGAATAATGATTCCAGATTACACTTTTTGTGTACTGTTTATAAGAGACAGAGCTTATTTGTTTATTTATATATTTCAGGGAATTTAAGTTATGGGGTTTCTTTTTAATTTTGTTGGAGAGAGGAAGGAATGCTTTTCTGAATTGATGGAACAAGGGGAGTGTGTGTGTGAATAATTTGGTATTCAAATACTCATTAACATCCTATGGGAAAGAGGATAGATACTATGACACTTATTGCATTGCTTTTGTGTGTTTGTGTGTAAGTGACCTAATCCGGATATCTCCATCTTTCCTAAATAACCTTTTGGCCAGGTTTCTGGTTTTATAAATCAAGTCTTCCCAAAAAAGAACATCATCCATTTTACATTCATTCAAATGACTTTCTTACACGCACACACACACACACAGACACACTCACGCACACACACGCGCACACACACACACACACACACACTCACACACACACAGCTCATTTAAGAGGCTGTATAGTTTAATTGAATACTAAAGGTCAGTATTGTAATTATTGCAGAATAAATGAGGAAGCTGCAGTCTAAGCACCCTGCTCATCATTTATTGTTTGCAAGCCGTCAAGCCAAAAGGCCAGTCAGTAAATATGCATGAATCAGTCATTATGCGTGCACACACACACACTTGGATCTTGTACTTAGTGGATGGAACAAATTGTTTTACATATTGGACCTGAATGGACTCTTGGAAATGAAATGAAATGTAAAGTCAGTGTTTAAGTTTAAATGAGTACATTTGTAACTATTTTTGTAGCAGGGACTAAACTTAAGTTATAGCTAATGCTGTTTTAATTTTTTCTTTTACGGTGCATTATACAACACACATTTGATGTCACACTGTCTTAAACCAAACCATACACTTTATATTCAGCTATGCCTCCCCATTCCCATTAAGCAGACGAGAACATATGGACCACAACAACAACAAACTTCAGCCAACCACTCGTTAACAAAAACATAGAAAATTATTTAGCCATCAAGTTATTTACACATTGAGAGGAAATGCATTATTTCATGACCGACTCTGCACTACCGAGGGTGTAGAGAGACAACTGAAATTTGACTTGGGCTATGTGAGTACAGAACCCATTATTTTATGACCAAATGTGCCCTACAAAGGGTGTAGGGAGACATTTGGGATTTAGCCTCAGCTTTGCTGTGGCATGGGAAACTCTCTCTCTGATCACACACACTTTCGGACAAGGACAACTACTTTATTACCTTTTAAGCCAAACCAGAGGAATCATTTAGGCAGATAAAACATCAAGATAAACATTATCCTCCAAGAATCTGTTCCATTCTCAGAGCACAGGGACAGTGGGATCAGAATATTTACCATGTAAACATGGGGGGAAATCCTGAGACAAATGAATATGTGGCACATGACTGTAGTTATTATACACAAAGACAAATACTGAAGCTTAGATCTGTGTATGAATAACTCACTTAGATTTGGACCGAAGAGCAGAGAGCCTGCATGCTAACCGTTTTCCATTAGGTCCTATGACAAAAATGTTTTTTTTCCTCATTTTCTCCACTTTTCCTCATTATGATAGACAGTGGATAACATGGCATAAAGAGGAGGTGTGTTTCTGTGCTTCTTTATTTTGTTAAACTCTCTCCAGCACAGGGAGAAGAGCTGTGTATGAATTTATCCATCTTTGCAATTGCGTTTACATTAGTGCTGTGTTCTAAAACCAGTCACTGCAAAAGAATAAACATTTCTTTGTCATAGCTCACTGAGAAAAAGCTGATAATGGAAAGTAAGGGTGAGCGATATAACATTCAAATAATATTGTGGTGTACTAGGAACGTTTTTGTGATAACGATATACGTTCACAATATATTTATATAAAACTTCTTAAAAGTTCATTTAAAAACACTTTTGCCAAAAGACAGTCTTGAAATCTGTGATACAAATTAGGGCTAGGAGATATGACCAAAAACTCATATCTCAGTATGCCTAAAATGAATGGCAATATACGATATGATATTATGAAAACCATAACAAAATATAATGTCAAAGTATTAGTGTTTATTTTTAACACCAAAAGGAACATGCTGCATTATCTAACTGTAATTATCAACGGTATGTCTGAGAAATAGTGATGGCCCGATCAAGTTTTTCTGCCCCCGATTTGAGTCTTTTAATATTGAGTATCTGCCGATGCTGAATCCTTATCTGATGCTTAGATTTTCCTAGATAGTACTGTTACACAGTGCACACTTCAAGAAAGCTTAGCCCTGTGTATCTGCTAGACACTGAATATCTCACATTAAGAAACAAATTGCCTGCATCCAAGCTGCTTTTTTTTATAACAAATAAACAAATGGTGTTTTCACAGACAGTTCATATAAATGCTTTAATATTATTTTTAATCTTACATAAAATTATCTAATGTGATTTTTATGTTCAAAGAATTATTTTGATTATAATAGTCAGTTTTTTTTTTGTCATCACAGATGTGTTGAGGGAAAAATTAAATGTTGTTTCTTTGAGACACGGTGCTAAAATAAGATTTTATTCTTTTAAGCACTGACCTGTTTCTCTCAGCGCCACAAAACCAACCCTGTAGGGGGGACTGTGACTCTATTGGCTGCAGCACTAAATGATGGAAAGCTTAGTCTGGCTGCTGATTGGCTAAAAGAATTGATGACCAATGAGAACCGGTTGAGGGAGAGCAGCGTATCTCAAACAATTCATGGTCTTAACAGCACCCTTATGTGGAAATAAAGCTTCGCCACTGGTTAAATTTTTGTCCTTTGTTGACTTACTCACAGTTATCAGAGAAGTAGACCTGAGTGCATGCAATATAAGTGCTGAGAACTGCTCCAGGGCTTACACGAACAATGGCAGGACAGCGTTGTGTGCGTGTGTATCTGTGTGTATATGTGTGTGTGCGAGCGTGCGTGCGTGCACGCACATGTGTAGGTGGGTGCGTGCCAGAGAGAAAAACAGAGCTGAACGAGGCATTTGTGCCCTGTTTTAAATGTAATCAGATGGAAACCTGCGTGTCCTCTGCATACTCAATATAACGAATACGGTCATTTCCTAAATCATGTAGAAAACACTATGGAATGTATGCATATTTGCGATATATCCCCCAGCTGTAGTTTCAGCTCAAGTCACGTTCACGCCCCTGCGTTAGACGCTTGATCTTACGTCACAATATCGCAATATGGCAAAAGTCTTATAGAATTAAAAAAAATATACCGGTATTATCGTGAATGATATTATATCGCCCACCCCTAATAAAAAGCGTAGTGTAATCTATCTAATATACTGCACATCCATGTTTCTTAGAAAATACTTTTTATTTATTGCTGAACAGGATGATGCACGTGGTCTTGTTTTCATTGTTGTTCAAAATCAATACCACATTCAAAAATTATTAAGGGCATATGCATTTCATTTAATGCCCAATAGTGGAATTAATTATGAATTTATGGTACAGAAAACCTATTAAAAATGCCTCCTATTAACTTTCAGGTAAAACATCTGGAACCAATTAAGGACTCTAGTTAGCTTGTTGCATAGTGAGCTTTCGGGGCCATCAGGTGTTTCTAGTATGACTCTGGTTTGCCTGCCTTTGACATATGTAATGTGAATTAGATGGTTTGCCTGTTCATTACTAATATAACCACAAAAATCAAATTCCTATCAGTATGTTCATAATATGGGCACTTTCACATATCTCCAGGGTCCTGGGGTTCTGAGTTCCAGACCCACTTCAGGTGACTGTGATGAGTTTGGTGTGTTCTCTCTGTGTTTGCGTTGGTTTCCTCTGGGTGCTCTGGTTTCCTGCCATGGTCCAAAAACACACATTGGTAGATGGATTGGTAAATCAAAAGTGTCCATAGGTGTGAGTGTGTGTCGCCTTGCGAAGGACTGGCGCCCCCTCTAGGGTGGGTTCCCGCCTTGCGCCAAGTGATTCCGGGTAGACTCCAGACCCACCGCAACCCTAAATTGGATAAGAGGTTACAGACAACGAATTAATGTTCATAATGTTCTATCCTTGTAAAATTAATGATCACTAGAAAGTTGCATTTAGGCATTGATTTTCAAAGTTTATTGTATGTGTAATTTGCTGTAAACTACTGGTGTATGATTGGTACCTTTGCTAGTATAACTATATTTTCTGGAGTGCAACATTTACATTTTGGCTTTAGAACTTCCTTACTTAGACCCCTCATTAGTTCCATCATAAAACCAGAGATTATTATTTAGATTGCTATTTTTTTCTTTATTATTATTTTATTGGTGCTGATGTTTTTATAATTGAAATTCATATAATTTAGTTATAGAGGTACAGTTTATTTTGGTAATGCTACATTGGACAATATCATAAATGGTACTACAAACCCCATTTCCAAAAAAGATGGGACATCCTCAAAATAAAATAAAATCTAATCTGTAATTAGTTATTTTCATTTGAACATTTATTTAACAGACTCTAAATAAAAAATAAATAAATAAATAAATTCAGTGTTTTCAACGACTAACTTGTGTCTATTTGTCAAATATAAACAAATTTAGCAATTTATGCCTGCAACACAAACAAGCTGGGACAGAGGCATGCTTACCACTTGGTCACTTTTCTTTTAATTACTCCATAGACATGGAGTTCCTGGGAAAAGACGTCTTAATGGCAGCATATGTCATCTGGCTTTATATATACATAATAATACATTTTCAAGTTGCATTTCCTACCGCGACCCTGAAATGGAGAAGCGGAGAAGAAAATGATGATGATGATGAAGTTGCATTTCCTGTGTTAAGTGACAGTTATTTGCCAAAATAGCCCAAGCCCATATTGATACATCCATTACTGTAACCTGACAGTTGTCCAACAATATCTCTGTGGGTTCAACGGTCTTACACACATTCAGCAGGAGTTTCCACCCATGGCTCACACCCACCAAGATTTCCCCTGGCTCCATTCATCTTTTCATGATATTATGAACTGTAGGTGATGAAAGACATCATTTTTTAAATCTTACATTGAAAAATGTTTTAACTGGATGACAATTGTCGAACAAATTTTGGCTTAAAGTGAGGGGCAACAACATGTTGTTGCTTGCAAAGTCTGAGCCCTGGGTGAATGTTCCTTGTATACATTTTATATTCAGCTGTTTATAGTTTAATGCATCAGAACAGAGTGACATGAAATTTCTATTAACTTTTCCCTCCTATTTTACACGTCCCAACTGTGGAGTGTGTTGTAGGCATAAATTCAAAGTTATTTATATTTACAAAAATACAATGTAGTTCATCAGTGAAGACATTGGAAACTTTTTTGTTTGTAGTGTGGCTGTTAAATAAAGATTCAAGAGATTTAACGCATCACAGACCTGTGTTATTATTGCATTATATGTTCGAACTTCTCTGGAAATGGTGTTTGTACTTTTACAGATTAATATAGAACGCATTTGTGTTATTTGGGCTTGTCATTGTGAGTGTGATGTGCTGCTGTTGCAACATAGTTTGCATGTGTTGGCCATGCTTTCCACTCGCTTATAGTGTTATGCGCAATATCTCATGTACTTATCTAATGTTTCTGTGTGTGTGTGTGTGTGTGTGTGTGTGTGTGTCTGATTTAGGAACACTGTGTTAATAATGTTCTTTATTGTTCGTTATTATAACCTGTTAATATGTATGTCTAGTAAACATGTCTGCTAATATACTGTCCATTTAGTTTAATGTGTCTTGTTTCATAGTTGTCTTGTTTAATGTTATAATTTTCTATGGGTTGTTTATTTTTTCTTTGTGTGTATTGTTATTTCTGTGTTTTTGTATGAGTGTCGTGCTGTGATGTAGAGAAAAAAAAACACACTCCCACAGTCCCAAGCGCTAACGAGTAAGTGCACTTCTTTTTTCTTTATTGTTGGGTTTTATGTAAAGTTGCTCACATGCTCTCAGGTATGGCTGCCCTGAACGGAGGTTTGGGCAGCACTGCGCTCAGTAACGGCTCGGCTGGGCCCATGGACGCTCTCACCCAGGCTTACTCAGGGATACAGCAGTATGCAGCAGCAGCCCTGCCAACCCTATACAGCCAGTCTCTACTGCAGCAACAGAGCGCCGCAGGCAGCCAGAAAGAGGGTATGGCCAAATACGCACATCAACACACAACTAAACCCCACATACAACATTACAATATTCCATTCCAGAATATTTGAGTATAATTTTAGGTATTATATTATGTGGCGAGTTAGGTACCTCAGCAATAAACCCATTATATTTTAAATATACTTTGACCTCTATGTTTTCAAAGGTTGCCAAACAAACCACAGAGCTATAGAAATGAAGCAATCTTAATCCCTTAATGTGTCGTATTATGTGTATATATTGTTTGCCGTAGAACTAGCGAGCAACAGAAAATCAAATCTGACTGTGAAACAAATAATTGCCATGATGTAATTAATAAAAATCAAACATGTAAATCACATAACGGATTCAAGCTGGATCTCTGGCATTTTCTAAATTTAGTTGTGTGATTCAAGGTCCTGAAAAGCTCTGTGAAAATAATTATTACCACATATTTTTTTATATTATATTTGATTTGTCACTGTAGGGTGTGGACTGCTCAATCTTACTTGGCAGCCCAGGGCAAAAAAGTGGGGAATGAAAGCATACGAAAAATGTGTGTGTGTGTGCAGGACCAGAGGGGGCCAACCTTTTCATCTACCACCTGCCACAGGAGTTTGGGGACCAGGACATTCTGCAGATGTTCATGCCTTTTGGAAATGTAGTGTCGGCCAAAGTCTTCATTGACAAACAGACCAATCTGAGCAAGTGCTTTGGTATGAAGAATACAAAATTCTCTTTCTCTCTCTCACCCTCTCTCTCACGACTAGCTTTGTTTTTTTTGTAGTTTTATTATTAGTTTACTTACTTATTTATCATACTGAGCAATAAGTATAAGTAATAAAGGAAAATGGAAAAACGACCAGTCTTACTTGGCAATAAATATTAAACAATACTAATAAAAATATGATAATTATAGTAATAGCAACTGGTAAACATGTAGGGCAAAAATCAATGTTTTTGGTCAACATTTTGTGTGTTATGCATTTATACTAAAACTATCCAAGATACATTAATATACAAACAAACAAAACAAGATCATAGAAACATATAATTAGATTTATGACTGATCATGATAGATGAGCAGGTTATTTGTGTTGTCAAAAAATTAGCAGAAAAGTCTTTCTTTCAAGATATTTTAATAGCTGTTACTGTAACAAGGGCGGTTGAGCCTGCTGCCCTCCATGTGGCAGCTTACTTTTCAGTTCCTGACTCAGGCTGGTATACCCACTACACAAATGAGAATCCTTTGATAAAACTCCTAATACTACATTTACTTACATCTGGGAAAGGTTTAACATTGTATATAAGCATACCACTAACCTGTGGAGTGAATAATACTGATTATCTTGTTACAGTGGCACAAGTCTAAGTGTGGGATATAATAGATAGTGAGTGAACATCCAGATCTTGAAGATGTGTTGGAAATAACCAAAATAGGTTAGCATCAAAATCTGAGCTAATTTGACAATGGCTTTGTGGTGGCTAGATGACTAGGTAAGGGCTTCTCCAAAATTATGTGTTTTTCTGTGTTCCTGCCCTATTCCCTACATCTGGGAGTGTTCTGATTAGCTGCAACTTGACAGGTCAAGTGAATTACATTTGATTTTCTTGTACGCTGGCACCTGTTTTGGTGTGGGTTCTTTTTTCCTCTGTTCCCCTGGAGGTTTTGCATAAGTTGGAAAAATGTTTCCCCCTTTAAAAGCAATGATATTCATTTGTATTTTTTTTATTTATTTTACTTTTCCTATGTCTACCCCTCAGGTTTCGTCAGTTATGACAATCCTGTGTCTGCGCAGGCTGCCATCCAAGCGATGAATGGTTTTCAGATTGGAATGAAACGTCTGAAAGTACAACTGAAGCGCTCGAAGAACGATAGCAAGCCCTACTGATTTTAGCGCTAGGGCCAGTCCTCTCTCTCTTTACACTGCTAGGGTAAGTCCCCACCGCTGCCACGGCAACCACACTGGGACCCCGGGAGGGAGTGGGGGGAATTTGGGGGGGTTTCACCCTTATACCACAAGAGGGCGCTACTTTCCCCCCAAAATTTTCTTTTTAAGCTTTTTATTGACAGCAGTGTTATTATTATTATTATTATTATTATTATTCCTACTATTATTTAGTTTCTATTTTTCACTTGAACGCTTCCATTTTTGCCATTATTTTGTATGACTTGCGATGAATGAAAAGCTACTACTGCTAGTTTTTTTTTTTATTACTATTATCATTATTTTGAGTTGTGTAATACTATTTAATTTGTTTTGTTTTTTAAGTAAATATTTATATGATGCCTATTTTGTTTCATGATGACGACAACAACAGCAGAAAGGAAAGATCTTAAAACTACGATTGAGTTTCTCTTTGTGAACTTGAGGCTTGTGAGAACACGTAGGATATGGGTCAGACCTGAGCAAAAGCACCAATATGCACGTAAAACTGGTTTCGTTTATTTGTTTTTTGACCTTTGACCTCTGGTGTCGGCTCAGGCCTCCGCTGCTTCTTCGACCCTCGGCCCCCTGGCACCAGAGAGAAAAGGGTTAAACCCGCTGTGGCCTCTCTGTAGTCGAATGGCACAACTGCCAGACTCTCCACAAACACCTGCCATTAAATTATTTCTTTATTAATTATTTATTAATTTTTATTTTATTATTATTATTTTTTTTTACTTTTAATTACCTAAATGACTTCTTTGGTTAAAATATTTTATGGGTCTGAGCATTGTGGGTTTTTTTGTTTGTTTGTTTGGTTGGTTGGTATTTGGTTTTTGTCACAGCATTTTTGTGTAGAGCATTTTAAAGAAAAGATTTTGATCTGTTCATGGCTTAAAATAAAGATACTAATAAAGCGTTCTAAGTTCTGGGATGGGGAGGGGGGTAACACTGAAAATACTTGATGTTTATTGAAAGAAAAAAATCAAAGTACAGAAAGCCACAGGCCTGTAAATTTTATTTGTAAAAAAGCAGTTCTATTTTTATACAGAATTTCTACTGCCTCTGAAGGAAAAGACTTTATTTATTATGGTTAATTTATTGGGTTCCTAAAGACGTGGTCTCACTTATTTGGAGCCTTGTTCAGTCTTCTGAAGCCACACAACCTGTTGTGTGAAGAGAACACAGAATCACCCTCTCTTTCCTCTTTCTCTTTTCTTTTTTTCTTATCTTCCACACTTTCCATTTACTTTACTCGCTATCACTTTTACTTCTGTCTCTCTACATTGTTCAGCTCCTTTCTCTCTTTTTTTCATCCATCATGTCTCATTTCTGTCTCATAGGGCTGCATGATTATCACAAAATGATCCTGTTTGTTGCAGTTAATCATTGGAATCAAAAATGTACGTTTGTACGTAACATGTATTTACATGGTAACCTGCAAATATGCCTTATTATTTTGTCGGAAGGATTGATTTTCTGTCAATAGAAAAATCTGATATTGTATAGTGATTATACTTGAGGCTAATTTTGATTTTAAAAATGAACATGCTTTATTATAATGCAGCAGAAGTACCACAAACAGCCTTTTTTATATTTAGCCAATTACAGCGGCCAAACCTGCAAGTTCAAGTAACATTCAATTGTGAATTGTGAAGCCCTGTCCTTTTTTCTCTCTCTTTTTTCTCTCTTGCTTTCTCCTAATCTGCCTTTTTATCATGAGTAGTGGCACTTCATATGTGCAATCTTTCTGCTCCTTTTCCTTATGTTTCATTTAGCTTCGTCTGGTGTTTTGTTTCGTATGTGCGTTATATTTAACAAAATTGGAGTATTTTTTACTTCTCCCCCAAAATCAACATCCATCTAGTTGTCTCAAATAATAGGGGACTAGTCACTTGATGGATACTTTTGGGTGCACTCCGTCTGTGTGTGTGTGTGTGTGTGTGTGTGTGTGTGCGTGAGTGTGTGTGTGTGTGAGAGAGAATGTATCATTTCCGTATATGTTTACCCATCTGAAAGGTGTGTTAAAAGTTAATCATTAAAAAGTGAAATGTAAAAATAAAAAGTAATCCTCTATTGAGAATGGTTCCGTTGGTGCACAGCTGATCAGTAGCGCTGTTGTTGTTGTCGTCGTTGTTATTGTTGTTGTTGTTGTTATTGTTGTTTGTCATTTGTTCTTCTCATGGTTTTAATGCTGTAGTTGTGTGCCAGAGCTGTGTGTGTAACTCTCCTCTCCCGTTTTCTTCCCTAGAACTCATCTCCATGACTCTTTGCTCATCGTTTGCCTAGCATGTCTACGTGGCGTACAAAAAAAAAAAAAAAAAAAAAAAAAAAAAAAGTCTCATCGTCTCGTCATTGTTTCCGATGTCTTTCTGAGTTCTCCTGATCATAACCTGGTCTCCTCCTCCTGATCTCTCAACTTTTGACCTTAGCTTGATCTTTGAATTTTGTTCTTTTTTAATTTTGCATGTGACCTCATTTTGAGCTTCTTTTTTTTAGTTGGTGTTTTTTGTTATTTTCTTTTAATTTTTTTCTTGGATTAACGGGTGGGGGAGGGATGGGTGAAAGAAGGAAAGAAAAAAATAATGTGAAAAAGCTGCATTTACTCACAAATAGGTAAGAGTATATTTAATACCATAAACAGAAGCATCATTTTAAGAAATTTAAAAAAGGAAATGATTACATTTACAAAAAAATACAAATAAAATAAAATAATAATAATAACCTGTGGCAAAGAATTAAAATAATTTGCGTTCAACCTTTTCTGTTAGCTCTATACTTTTCCTCTCTTTACATTTAGATTTCCTTTTTCTTTTTTCTTTTTATTTGTTTAAAGTAAACTTGAAAGTACAATACAGGGATTGGCTTTGGGACTTACTGTTGGCACATCTCGCAATATGGGGCCAACAGTAAGAGCACCATGCCGGTTTCTATGAGAAATAGACTACTTCCACACAGTTTTAATAAAAAAACTGTCCGATTGATATTAGAGTCTCTCAGAGCTCGCTTGTGGTTTTTACATTTTTCAGGCAGTGTAAAGTTTTTTGATAAGGCCATTTTAAGTGGCTTGGTTTCTCATTAAAGTCTATATAAAACCACTTTTTTCTAGAGTAGTAAAGGTATTAAAAAAAAAAGAAAAAAAAAAGAAAACAATAAAAAGAGTGCCCTGTTTGGGGAAATGCTACCTACATGTCACACCTTTTGCTGAACTGACCTACAGTTAGACAATCCGTGGTATAAATGCACATGAAATGACCTATATTTTATACTGTTTAAATGTATAGAGAAAAAAACCCAGAGTTTGTGTGACCCGCGTTTCCGTCGGTGCTTTTCGTGGATTAAGTCGTGGTTTCATCACAAGTCTAATAGTCTTATTTGTCTCATGTTTTTAAAGAGAAGACTAAAAATCAGTTTACTTGAACATAGACAAAGCCTATCATAGTACTATTGCTACTACAGTATAATTGTATTACTTTTTTTTCCTTCCTTTTTTGTTTTTGGTTTTTAGAGTCCCTATTTGCTAAATTTATTGTTGGATAATTAGCTATATAAACATTTAACGAGTTTCAATGTCAGCTTGTGAAGCATCAATGTCATTATTATTATTTTTAATTTCTATTGTGGGAAACAATATTTAGATGTGTTATGTTGTTCAGCAAAATGTGATTTTTTTTCTTATAAAGAAAAAAAAAATAAGAGTGGAATTTAGTGCCAAATTCTGACGGTACATCCTGCCTACAGCTTCAGTGTATTACTTGTGAAATTATTTGATAACATGGGTATTTTATTACGTAAGTGTTTTGTATGGATCCCTCATATTTAAAGATATAGATTTAAAAAAGGTTGTTAACTTGCTCTTCTGTGGTCTTGTTGCCTGAACTGTTCATGTTTTTGCTTTTTTTTTGTAAAGATGTAAAAAGTGCCCATGTGTCATGCTCTCTCTTTCTCTCTCTCTCTCTCTCTCTCTCTCTCTCTCTCTCTCTCTCTTTCTATCTCTTTCTCTCTCACTAGCACACACATACACTATATATTTTTCACACATTCACACACACACATATGCACGCGCACACCCACATGCACGCATACACACACCTGTGCTAAAGGTTGACCTCACAGCCCTCTTTTCTTTGACGGTGTGTGTATGTGAGCCCCTGGGAATGAGTCTCAGCAGTGCACAAAAAAATAAATAAATAAAACAAATACACAATCACACATCTCATGTTCCACACTTTTCAAAAACATGTCCCATGTAAACCTGCACTGCCGTATTAACATCTGCACCCATCTGAATTTGCATCCTATATCTATCAGCTTGCAAGTACTCAAGTACAGGGAAAGTACAATGATTGAATGGTTGAATATTTGAATAAATGACATACAAAATTGTGCATATAAGTAGTCATTAACCATATAGTCTTGACGGGAGATATGAACTTATAACAAATATACACACCTACAATTTATTTAAGGCGATGTTAATTATTTAAATAAAAACATTTTTCATATAATTCTGAGGATTTTCTCAGCATCTGCTAGCTCTGCAGTGTGAAACTGTGTGCTTGAAACTGGTTTAATGTGTTTATGATGCCCCAGTGTCTGTAAAGGGGTAAAAAAAAAAGACTTGTCTCACTCCGGTGTACAAGGCTTTCCCTCTCTGCTCACAGCAAAAAAAAAAAAAAAAATATATATATATATATATATATATATAAGTCAGTAATGTTGACTTCAATTCAGGAGACCTCTAACTGCATGAAAGTAAACACAGACTTGAAAGTGCTACAAAACTAAGCTACTGTTTCTGTGGTAATTCAAACAGTGAGTAAAAACTTACAGACAACTTAAATTTCTCATGGTTGTCCCCTGACAGTATTTTGCTTACGAGGTCACTTCTGGGTCGGCAAGGCTTAGTTAAAACACCAGATGGTTATAATACCATCTGCAACCTTAGCATTTTTACATCATATACCCATATCTACACCCATAAACACACACACACACTCACACACACACACTGAGCTCAAGTTATGTGGGTAAAGAGTGTTTGTCAGTGGTATCTAGTTTAAAAAAAAAAAGGAAAAAAATAAAATAAAATAAAAATAAGAATCGCCTCAATTTCATTTTTCTGCTTTTTGCTGCCTCTCTACTCTTCTTCAGGACTAAATACTCCAAGGTCTTAGAAAAAAATTGTTAAAAAAAAAAATTAAAAAAAAAAAAAAAAAAAAAAAACCCTGACGCCAAAGGAGAACAGGACTGTCCACAATAACAATAAAAAAGCACTTTTTTGTCAAAACGTTTACACATGTTGTAAATGGCCCATATAAAACTTGTTTACAAGTGCAGTTTACAGCCAGCCCTCCCCCTGAAAAACCCTGTTTACTTCACTCTGAAGCACTATTTTCTATCCAATTTCTGCCGTTGCCTTAACACTGACACTCAGTATTAGTGGGGTGGAATAGGCTGCTGCCTGTATACAAACGAGTGCCAAGGTTTTATGTGTGCGTGTGTGTAGTGAATGCCTGTGTTGTCCCAATGGGCGTTCGAACAAACCGCCAAAACTGGACTTGCCAAACACTCTGAAGTTTTAAGAATACAGTGTGAGGGTTGCTCAAGAATGTCTTACATCACGAGAAGATTTTATGGCTTTACTGTTAGCTTTGCCAAATTCTTTGACCACTTGCACAATCACAGAGGCAACCATTCTCTCTCTCTCTCTCTCTCTCTCTCACACACACACACACAAACACACACACACATTAAGTGCAAGCACAATTATAGTATGCAGTGCTACATATTGATTCTCCTTAAAGCTCTTCCGAATATATAATATGTGATGTCAAATAAAAGGATGGTCATAACAACAGAGAGAAAATAAACAGATAATACTGGAAAAGGTCCACTATATTCTGTGGTGTCAAATGGCAAGGTTTTTCTTCACCATATCACTGATAGAGCTCTAAAAGGAGCTGAAATTGCTAATGTTTGCCCTCTTTTGTGTGTGTGTGTAAGCGTGTGTGTGTTCCACCATACTTATTCACTCTGCTTCACCAATATTAAAACAAACAGGGTAAGATTTTTTACACTCCACACACAAACACACATGAACACATTCATCTCTTAGATGTTTAGTAAAGCACAAATTCACAAGGGTCTTTGCAGAAGTGCTTGCTGAGGCTCTTTACTCAGGGGTTTTCTTCACCACACACATCTTCTCTTAAATCTGTTTGTTCTTTCTGTTTGTTTTTTTCTTTCTTTCTTTCTTTCTTATAAGTGCTATTTAACAACATTGTATTTTAAAGGAAAAAAAGTGTAGTTTCTTTGCATTCTGGCTTATTATGTCAAGTTTTTGGAGAAAAAATATGTATGTGTGTTGATCTGATGTGCCGTATAAAAAAGCTTGTTGTCTGTAGATTAATATCATTTTGTTTAATTCTAAAAGGATTTAAATAGTTTTAAGTATTGTCTTGAGAAAAGCCAAAGTCAATGCATTTCAGTGGATTCTGTAAGCGTGGTACATGTTTGTTTGACAACACTTTGAAATCTGTCATTGGATGGGATTTAAAAAGTACAAAAAAAGCAGGCTTTCCTATTTCTAAAACTGATTGTACTTATGCCTTTTGTACCAGTGCAACTTTTTATACTGGCAATTAAAGAAAAAAAAAGAAAAAAAATCGATTTGAGAGTCTGTCTGACCCAAACCAGGGGTCAGCCAGCGGCTGGTTCCCGAGTTTGATTCCTAGTTGGCATCCAGAATGGTTAGGTTTTAATATAAAGATTTTTTAGGAGAACTTTGGCTTGGTATCTTTGACCTTGGACCTCTTCTTCTTGTTCTTCTTCACTGCAGCATTTTGGTTTCCTTTTATTTTCCTTTTTTTTTTTAATTATTTGTTTTGCTTTTTGGAAAGAGGGTCGGGAGTTTTCCTTTTGGCTTATAAATATACTTAAAGCAGTTTGTCTTTTCAAAGAGTCTTTACGACAGCGGTAAGTTTCATTTCGTTCAGTATTGTGCGGTCTCCATAATAAGACAATTAGAAGATTTAGAAGTATTTAGTCACCTTCAGTGGATAAATGTATTAGTTTGACAAACAGATAAAACAGTAATTTGAAGAATTTTTTGCTTTTAGCTGTTTAGATTTTTCTGGTTTCTCTGTCCTTCGCTGTTAACCTAACTGTGTAGCTGAAGCAGTCGGACTTATTTTTGTAAATGTATGTTCTTGTGTGATGCAGTTTTTTGCTTCTGTCTCCGATATTAAACCATTTTTCCTAATACTCGTCTCTCTCTCTGTGCTGTGGTGTTCCAGTATCTGTCCAATGTTGTAACAACGTTCACACAACCCTCCAGTGTTCCACCTCTCTCTTTCTCTCTCTCTCCTGTCTTTTCTCTCTTTGCTTTATTTATTTATTTATTATTGTTTGACATTTTTCTGTTCTGTTTAAAGCATTAGTGCAGTTGATTTCATCCAGTTTTCACTGAAGTCTCATCACCAAACATGGTAAATATACATAAAGATGTTTTATATGTATATTTCTGTGCAGCCCAATTTGCTGTGACAGTAGATGGACAGCCATTTTAAATTGTAATACTCTACCAATGATGAAAAAAATAAAAAATTAAACACTAACCACAAATATGGTAAGTGTCAGAATTCACAGACCAATGCATGTACATTACAGACAAAAAGGGAGGGTGATTTATTTTTCTTTGATTAAAATAATTCTAGCTTACTGTGTTCTAACCTTGCACCAAAACTGAGTTGAAAGTATCTGATGTCAGTGGACTGGTTTTTCTGGCCGCTGTTCTGTACTGTCGGCTCCTCTGGGCGTGGCTCCCCTTGTCTCTCTGTCCTTGTCCCTCTCCACTCTGTTCTGTCCTTGTCTTTACTGCATCCCTACAGAGATACCAGAGAGTCAAAATTATCTTCAGCAATTGGTGTAAAAATGATTATTATTTAATTTTATAAATACAACTATCGTAATTTAGATGAGCATTTAGCAGAGATCTCAGAATTCAGTTTCATTCAATAGTTAGGCAGTGTTCCAGACATTTTCCCAGAACTGAAATTAATTTATGTTATGCCTAACAATGATAGAATTCACTTGAGGCATTTTCCTAGAATAGCGAAGATTTGTGCATAAGGGCAGGGCTTGGTATAAAAATGTATTAATAAATTACTTAAATCCTTAGTGTTCTAACCCCTCTAATGCTGAAAAATGCCAAATAACTCAATTCCTAATTTCAATACTAAAGAAATCATTCTTATAAATACTTGTTGCCATATAATGTATGGTGATTTTTACGGTCTCAAGAACTTTCTAAACCGTTTATGAACAGTGCTACTTGATTAATTTGCAATCTGTTGTGGTTTTTAAATACACCTATTCTAGACATTGTATTTAAGACACATTTTAGAAAATCTCATGAAATATATATTTCAGAATGAGAATCCAAGTCAAAAGTATAGTATGGGTATAAACAGATAAAATAAATAAATACCCAGCTTTATTCAAGAGTTTTATAAAACATTCCAGGGGGCCTGAGGTGTTTACAAAAGATTTCAAAGTTCAAAATAATTTAAGTGTTTTATGAAGGACACTAGATTTTAAATTCACTCAAATTTTATATGGTATTTCACATGCCACAAACTTAATTCAGGGTACACCAGAGAATATTTACAAAGGATACAGAGTTTACTAAGTTCAAATTCATGCAAATGTTTTAAGAAGGTATCCAGCAATTAAATTAACTGGAGTATTTCACAGAAAATTCCAAAGTTAAAAATCATTTGATTGTTTTACCAAGGATACTGGAGTCCAAACTTGTTCCAGCAATTTAAAAGGACACCAGAAAATTAAAATTCACTTCACCATTTCAGAAAGGACACCACTGAGCAACCTCTCATTTTCAATGCAGGCTTAATATATTGGCAGAAATAGTGAATTATTAAATATACAAGACAGACTGTTAAACCCAACAGAGTTAGTGTTGAGTTCAGTACTGTGTGTCTACAGAGGGTGCAGTCTTCAAATAAATTTGAAATAATTATATCTTTCATTTGAGGACAATTTTACATTCATTTCCATTTCTGAATATATCTTAAAATGCTCCTTGATTGGTTGTAATTTTTAAATATTACACTATGGCCAACCCTTTTTAGATACTTGCTCATTTCATAATTGTTTCTAAAATAAAGAGTATTATTAGGGATTCTTTTCCACCAACTTCTACTCACAGATAAGTTGGGATGTGATGCAATATGTAAAAAGAAAAAGAAATGCAATGATTTGCAAGTCATGTAAACACTATATTTACTGAATATAGAGAAAGACAATATTTGAAATGTTGAAATGGAATTTTCATGTTTTTTTTTGTTTATTTGTTTGTTTTATTAATATGTGCTCATTTTGAATTTGATGGTAGCAATATGTTCCAAAACAGATCAGGGATAGCAAGAGCTTCTCTGAGAGGCTCAGATTTTTGAAAGTAAAAAATGAAAGGGGTTTACCACTGTACAGGCTGTACACTGTAAAGAGTGTGACAATTCAGGAATAATGTATTTCATAGTTGTAGAAACTTATGGATTTTATCATCCATGGTGCATAATATTAAAAGAATCAAATAATCTGGAAAAATCTCTATATATAAGGGACTGGGCCCAAAACAAGTACTGGTTGGCTGTGATCTTCGGGACCTAACATGGCAAAGCAAGATATATTTCTCTAGTGGAAATAGATCAATAAAACCACTGTAAACTAAGTTCATGGCCATATCCATAAATGCAAGTTAAAACTCTATAAAACTAACAGTTACACAGCAAATTCACCAGTGTTAAACCAACACTATTAGTGTTAAATTAATGCAGAGTGTTGACAAGTTTACATTTTTACACTAATGGTGTTGATTTAACATTATTGAATTTGCTGTGTATCTATAAACATGATCTCCAAAAAAAGATTTCTCCACCTTCTCTGGACCCAATCTGAGACCCAGTGGATTGAGACAAAGTGGAAAACTGTCTTGTTGTCCAGCAAATCAAAATTTAAATTAATTTTGGAGCTTATGTATACCCCCTACAAGGTGTGTTCCTGCCTTGCGCCTAATGATTTTAAGTAGGCTCCGGACCCACCCTGAATTGGATAAATGCTGCATCGTCCAGGCTTCTGTGATGGTATGGGTATGCGTTAGTGCACATGTCTTGAGAGGCTTACACATTTGTGAATGCCTTGTTAATGCTGAATTATATGTGCAGTTTTTGGAGCAATGTGCTCGCATCTAGACAAAGTCTTTTTCTGGGAAGGCCTTATTTATTTCAGTTAAGCAAGGAAAATATACATTCTGCATGGATTACAAAAGCATGGCTCCTCAGAAAAACAATCTGGGTACTAATCTAGACCAGATCTATAAACCATTGAAAACAACTGGTGCATTATGAAACACAAAACTAAGTAACATTGAGCCCAAACTCTGGAGCAGTTAAAATTCTATAATAAGCAAGAACAGAAAAAACATTTTCAAAAGACTGCAGCAGTTGGTTTCCTCAAACTTGTACAGAGAGCTGTTAAAAGTAGAGTTGATGCAGCACAGTGCCCCTGTCTCAACTCATTTGGAAGGTGTTACATCAAATTTAAAATTTTCCAAAAAATAACAAAATAAAAGGAACACTAAAAACACATCTTAGAACTCAATTAATGAAATATTCCAGTTGAATATCTTTATTCATTACATATTGGAATGTGTTGAGAACAAAATAACAAAAATGATCAATGTAAAGCAAATCAAAATTATTATCCCATGGAGGTCTGGATTTGGAATCATACTCAAAATAAAAGTGGATAGGGTCTGAGGACCTCATCTCGGTACCTAATGGCAGTCCGGGTACCTCTGGCTAGCACATGGAGGGCTGTGCGGCCCTCCAAAGAAATGCCTCCTACACCATTACTGACCCACTGCCAAACCGATCATGCTGGGGGTGTTCATGAGGATGTTGCAGGCAGAAGAACATTCTTCATGGCGCCTCCAGACTCTGTCACGTCTGTCACGTTCTCAGTGTGAACCTGCTCTCATCCCTGAAGAGCACAGGGCACCAGTGGCGAATCTGCCAATCTTGGTGTGCTCTGACAAATGACAATCGCCCTGCACAGTGTTGGGCTGTAAGCACAAGCCCCACTTGTGGACATTGAGCCCTCATACCACCCTCAGTCTGTTTCTGACCGTTTGTGCAGAAACTTGGGTATTAGTGACCTGCTGGAGGATTTTTTTGCAGGGCTCTGGCACTACTACTTCTGTTTCTCCTTGCACAAAGGAGGAGGTAGCAGTCTTACTGCTTGGTTGTTGCCCTCGTACGGCCCCCTCCATGTCTCTTGGTGTACAGGCCTGTCTCCTGGTATCTCCTCCATGCTCTGGACACTGCTGACAGACACAGCTAACCTTCTTGGCACAGCTCGTATTGATCCTGGACGAGCTGCACTACCTGAGCAACGTCTGTGGGTTGCAGACACCGCCTCATGCTACCTCTAGGGGTGAGAACACTGACAAAATTCAAAAGTGACCAAAACATCAGCCAGAAAGGATGAGAACAGAGAAGTGGACTGTGGTCACCACCTGCAGAAACACTCCTTTATAGGGGTTGTTGTGCTAATTGCCTCTCATTTCTACCTGTTGTCTGTTCCATTTGCACAACAGCTGGTGAAATTGATTCACAATCAGTGTTGCTTCCTAACTGGACAGGTTGATTTCACAGAAGTGTGACTGACTTGGAGTTACATTGTGTTGTTTGAGTGTTCCCTTTATTTTTTAGTGTATATGTGTGCTTTGCATTTGATTACTGCTTCACACAACACATATGCACATTTAATTTCAAACTCAATCACTATTCAATTCTCTGACAGACACCAGAATGAAATACACTCCCATCCCCACACTGATAACAAAGAAATGATTCACATCACGTTGAAGTGACTAAAAAAAAAAACAATTCTGACACATGCAATTCTCTGGTTCCAATACCACATCATAGGATATTGTGTAAGGATGTGAAGGATTAAAATTGGTAGGAAAATGTAGGGGGAAATATTATAACTTGTGTTAACACTTTATTTGGATGGTCTACTGTAGATGGTTTGTAGATGTGTTCTTGATATATCTCCAGGTATTATTCAACTAAATAACTATTTAACTGAACTTGAAGATGAATGTGAAAGATGTTTTAAATCTCTCTCTAAACCTAACACAACCTTTATTGTTAAGCTCAATGCAAAACCAAAATTTACTCCTAAACCTACACATAGAGGATGTCTGTGAGTTGTTCAAGGAAATTAAATTCACTGCGGTATTTCACGTCAGATATCAAAACACACCAAGTCATGAAAAACTCACCTCAGACGGAGATGACAAATGCAAGAACACACAACCAGTACAGCATTCCCATGTGGATTTAGGACCTGTGAAATCAAACAAAGGTAAGTCTGGGTCAACCACTGTGTTCAACAAAATGGCAGGTAATGTAGCACAACACTGAACAGTATAACAATCAACACGGTGCACTGGAAATTTATTTATTGCACTTATACATAGACTATAACTGAAACCCTGTTTAAGTAACAGCTGATTTCATATTAAACCTTTGGATATTATTATTTGATTCTATATGCTGGAGGGCTCTCTGAAAGAAAAATCATATAGTGGTCATTCAAATATGATTTTAAATGTGAAATCTTCCCTGCTTGACTCGCAGCTGCCGTTCAGTGGCAGCAAACTTAGCATACATTTATCTTTTGAAAAATATCTGACGAAAGACCCATTGTCTTTTGATCGAAATGACAGGCTGAGCCTGAGAAACTACATTTTGAGGGGATGAATACTTAAAATATACCTACAGCTAATCTGTACGTAGTTCGCATAGTCTAATGAAAAAGGGGCTAAGATATTCACTATAGACCATAAAATGAAGTTTATAACTGGTCTTTAAATCAAGATATCTAAATACCTGCTGCATCACTGTAAATATTAATAATAAATGTATTTGGGGGTTATTAAATATGCGGTAGGAAAAAAGCCTAAACATCACAAAAAGGCAGCAAACAACCCAACGGAAAGCAGTTCAAACTGGACCGGTGTTAGGAAAAGCTCAAGTGATTGTAGACATGCCCTATGATCTAACTTTATCATTTCTTCTTCGTGTGAGTTCAAAAGAACGAGTAATTTATGCCAACATTGTCTGACAGAAAACACAAAAATGGTCACAAGAAATTTTTTTCTCCTCCAAAGTGACCAAATACATTAAACTATTTTAGTTGCTTAGCCAAAAATGTTCAGACAGCTTGTTTGCCTGCCTGTTTAACTTCAGTTTGGACGTTGTACCCATTTGAGCTTTAGTGTGAACCCTGACGACTGTTAAAAACCGTTACATTTCAAAATCCCGACTTTCGGGTGTTTGAAAAGGATCATACCGCGTTCTTTTATCTGACAACGACCTTGTCGCCATCTCTGTATCAATCCGCTGAAGAGCTGTTGCTAAATAACATATATAGGTTTTTTAGTGGAACTATATTTTTGGAAGCAGGTGACTGCGTTGGTGCAGGAAGGGACAGCCAGTGGCTGCTGTCAACTGCTAATACGATGGAGCTGCCAATTCCATCCTCCAGTTATGAGTCAAAACAGATGATGGAGCGCCGCCTGGTGGCTGACAAATGCACATGCGCATATCACTATTAATTAATATCAATAGAAACACAAATTTTGGTGAATATATTCCATGTGTGCACCATATAGTTGAAATCTGAAAGTGTGCATATGGTAATGGTAATAGCTGTATAACATGCTTTAATAACCCAGAGAAGGAGTCTCCACTTAGTCGGGACAGAGTGATTTGTGTGTGTGTCTGTGAGTGTGGCTATTGCTGTGGGCAGGAATGATTTCCTGTAGTGGTCCTTATTGCAACAGAGATGAAGAAGGGACAGCCTTGGCCTAATGGTTAGAGGATTTGGCCTGGTAACAGAATGTTGCCCGTTCGATCCCTAGGACCGGCAGGAACATCCATGGCTGAAGTTCCTTTGAGCAAGTTCACAGCCTAGTGCACATATGTATGTGTGTGTGTGTTCACTGTCACAGAAGGGTTAAATGTATGTTTAATGTTGTACAATGGCAAATAATTGCCAATTATTATTATCATTAAGGCACGTCTGACTAAACACACTCCATTACCTGTTCAGTAGGTTGAGTTTGAGGTGGTGTTGTCCATTATTTTGATCAGTTTGTCCAACATCCTTCTCTCCACAACAATCTCTAGGAGCTCCAGAGTAGTTTCAAGCTCCAATATCACTTTCCCAGCATTTGGGTGCAAAGAAAACAGGACTTCCCACAAAAAATTAATAAAAGATATGAAACTTCTTGCTGCACGCACTGAAGGGTCTAAGATTTCACAAGAATTATGTAGAGTCTGCCCTGCCCCTTTCTGTAGACAGCCTCTGTGTTACATGCCTGTGTGTCCAGTCTGATTTGTTGTCCAGGTGAACATTCATGTATCAGCAGCTCTCCACCACTTCCGCCTTTCCTCCCACACTCTTAGAAAAAAGGTAGGGTGCAGGTGCATTATTGTCACTAAAGGTACACATAGTGTAAATATAAAGTAAAAGGTTCAACAGCAATGTTAAAGTTCAGTTTTGTTCCTTAAATGTACATTATATTCTCTACAGAACTGTGTAAAATGAAAGAACCTAATATAAGTCCTGGAGCTGAAATGGGCCATATAAAATCATCACCATTTTAAAATCTACAGTTATATTCCCATTTTAAAGGGGCTATGTATGAAATGTATATGATAGACTACTGGTAGTTATAGAAACTGTCAGTGGATAATGGATCCTATTAAGCCTCCACTGCTACCTGGCTTGCTAGTTACATTTACACCAAAACTGGAATAGTAAAATGTACTGACAACTATTGGTGAAAAGAAGTGTTGGTTGCCCTCACTAACTGTCGCCTACCACTGGCCAATTGGCAACTGCCACTGACTGGTACTTTCCTGCTGCCAGTTGCCAGTAACTTACAGGCTGAGTGTAGCAAGAAACAAATGAACACATACATTTATATAACAAATAATAATAATAAATACAGTCCGCATGATTACTGCTCAGTAACTATTGTGAATGATTCAGCAATGCATTATTCATTAGCATCTTATTCTGTAACAAGAGTAATTGTTTTTAGACTGATGCGTATGCTCCATGGAAATAGTTATGAGCTTTTGAACTATGGAGTTAAACAAATATGACATAGGTAAACAAATATGATAAGAATAGATTGGCAGTTATTCTCACTATATACCCTTCTGTATTTTCCCCTTAAGACTATGTAAATAACAAAACTGAAAATATCCGTACACTCCAGTCGCCCGTAAGCAGTAATACATGTTAGACAGAAGGTGGTGGTAAACAGTAATTTTGTACAGGACTGAGATTGGGTCAGGTGAATAAAAAGTGTATTTGGTTCATTTATCATTCACAGGCGCAAACCTTTTGTCATTGTCCGTACACATTAATATACATTTCTGTATTTTTTTAGTGTGTCGCGTATTTGTTCTTTCATTTCCGTTTCCTTATTTTGAATTGTATGTATATACATCGAACAAACAAACAAACAAACGAATAAATACACGTTTGCCCCGTACCTGGTCTTTTGATTTGTTGATTTGCTATGAGAAAATAAGTGAAATCCTTTGTGACACATATCTACCATGTTTACACCATGTTAATTACTAATAAGCTTTCATTAACTGTCAGATTATAATTGTGTTAAAGACAAAAATAATATACATTTAAGCCCCGCCCAAACACACACACACACACACACACACACAATTGCTTATAATCTTCAGCTAGTGGATGAGGATATATCGCTAAGTCATACGTCAATTTAGGTCCAGTGTTTGTTTCCCTGCTTTAGTCAGTTTTTCCAGATATTGTCCTTCTTCAGTCTGCACTGTTCTGCTGCTGGCTTTGACAGAGGTGTGTAGTTCGCTGGTGGGTATCTCTTTGTATTTCCTTCTAATAAATGATATGAGAAAGCCATGGATATTTTGCAGACTGTCCAATAGTTTGAATAAGATAAATATTTATGATTATATGACATAATTACTGATATTTGTTAATGTAGTAGATTTGAAAGACAATTTAACAAATGACCTATAACAGCAAAATAGTATAATATAAACATCGATTATACATGAATAATAAGTTTAGTACATCTTATAAGTTTTGATTTCTGCAGTAAAGTAGTTCACGCACCTCTTCAAATGTGTACACACAGATTTTATATATTCTCTGTAGTAAAGCATCATCCAGCATACCTGACCTCACTATGCCATCTATGAAATTCCCACAAAATATTCCAACATTAAGTGTAACGAGCATGTAGCTTCTAGTAACTTAGTGTAGCTCCTCAGAAGAATTGAGGGTCGGGCAGACTCTTTGTTATTACTTATATTAGGTGTCCACAAACTTTTGCCCATTTAGATGACTACCTGTCCATCCACCCCACCCCCACCCCCTCTCTCTCTCCCACTCTCTCTCACTCACTCTCTCCGTCTATTTCCTGCTGAGAGATGGCCGTAGCGGGTCGAGGAATAGACAGCCGGACTGTGTGAACTGTGAGCGGGGTGAAAAGCAGGTAAAACCCGGCCTTTACCGAAGGTCCATCTGCTTCGGATACACAAAATTGTTCATGGTAAAACCTACATAATTCTCTCATTTACAGCTCCACTCTCCGGCTTGTAAACAATGCCACAACGAGCTTGGAAGTTGTCTTCCTATTGATATTTTCCTTTCCACCTTAAATGGAATTGTACAGCATGTAACTTGAATTCTGACAGACATTAAACAAGAGTTGACTTTTTATCCGCCAGGGTCTTATTTAGCCGTTCCACCTTAAACGTCTTAGCTGTTCACTTCTGACAGTTTGCTCCTTATTCGAAAATTTCGTTCCACCTTAAATGTAGCAGTTAACTTGCATTAGAAAACAAAAGAGTGGATTCGCCAGCTTTTTATAGTAGTTTCTATTCAACCTTAAATAATGAAGCTTTTACATATAAGAAGTATCCATAACCGCTGTGAAATTTATGGTAAAATTGGAGAAAACCAGTAGTATGCTTGTGAATCGAACGAATGAGAACTTATGCTTCGTAAAGCCACTCTGCTTTCCTGGCTTTGAATATGTGTATGTCGCTAAAACATAGACGCGGTTTACACATTAATTGTTTGTTTACATGTTTGTCTTTTTGTTTGTTTTGCAACACCACGACGAAATACTTTTATTTTCACTCAAAACTTTCTATTCTCAGGCGTTAGCTTAGCGCAATCGTTGCTAAAAGGCGGGACATAAACACTCAATATGAATACGTATTGGTTGGAGCTTCTGAAGGTGTGTGTTGATTGGTCTAGCCAACTGTTAATCACGACATTATTTATTTATTATATATATATTTATCGTATTATGTTTTGCTGTAGTGTATATATATATATATATATATATATATATATATATATATATATATAGTTATATAAATTATTCATGTTTTATTTTATTCAGTTTTTTTCTTACTTAAAATAAACTGCAGAGCTGGGATACATGTGATTTGAAAATATTAAAATTTTGAAAAAGATGGATTTTTATTGCATATTTCATACAAAGGGCAATACAGAGTAAACACTGATAAAATAGAAGAAAAAACTATAAAAATAATTACAATAAACTAAAATACTAAAAGTCACTAAATTAAGATAATGTAAATAAAAAATATATCTTTATGAAAGGTCTAAAAAGTAGTTTATAAATTGATATTTAGTACATATCGTTGTTGTCCAATTAAAAACATGTATCTCCCAAAATAGTAACTTTACAGAAGAGGGGGAAAAACCTTCTTAACTTCCAGTGGAAGTGAATGTTAAAAAATTTTATTCCAAGTAACTTTGGAGCATTTCTATTGGTTCATTCATCATGAAATGTTCACACAATGTGAAGGACAGCTGCTGTGTTCAGCTGATAGAGTAAACTAAACACAGACAAATATTAAGATGCATATTTTTAATTGGAGAGTGACAATACACTCCTAAAAACATCCATGGGAAGAAACTGGCGCACCCGGAGGAAACACACACACACGGGGAGAAAACACCAATCTCTTCACATGGAGCGGGACTTGTGGAGAGGTTGTCCTGCTCCATGTGACTGTTTATGAGGAGATTGGTGTGTTCTCCTCGTAGGTTTCCTCAGCGTGCTCTGGTTTCCTTGCACTGTCCAAAAGCATGCGTTGGTAGGTGGATTGCCGACTCAAAACTGTCCATAGCTGTGAGCATGTGTTACCCTGTGAAGGATTGGCACCCCCTTTAAGGTATGTTCCTGCCATGTGCCCAGAGATTCCAGGTAGGCTCTGGAACATTAACTGGATAAGCGGTTACAGAATGAATGAAACTATATATATATATGAATAGTTGTCCTGTGTTTACAGTAAGATATTTATCATTTATATCTGGTGAGGAAGTGCTTTTACGTGGAGGGGGAGGGGGTATTTTTTGCCCACTCACTTGGCTACTTGTACAAAACAATAACAGTGAAGTATACTTCTGTATACTTATGTGGTCAAAAGAACAGTAATCTACACACCCTCAGGTTAAATACAGGTTTGAGTGAATCAGGTCTGACACATGCTGCTGTTTTGGTGTGTGTGTGTGTGTTTGAGAGGACCACATCATGTCGCAATAACAGAGCAACATGATATATTGTACAAATGATGTCATTTTCTCAGTTCCACATTATTTTTCATCAGAAATTCATCTTTGTGGTCCTGGTCACTAAGGTTAAGATTAAAGTTAGATTAAGTATTACTTGACTGCTATAAAACAGAAAGTCCAAGTAAGTAAGTTTGTGTGTTTAGATTAAAGTTATGTTTAGATTCTAGTTGCGTATTAGGTTTTTGATTAGTACAGGAAGAGTTGTTTGTATTTTCCTTACAGAATCTTATGGATATACTCACGAGAGAGAGAATGAGATAGTGAGTGTGAATGAGAGAATGAGACCGGCATATAGATTTGCTTAGAGATTTTCTGCACAAACATGACGGACTGGTTGAATGGATGGTTGGTGTCAGCAGGGCAATGGAATGAGGAAAGAGGGAGGCATGGGGGGAAGGATTTTGTGTGTGTCTGTGTGTGTGTGTCTGTGTGTGTAGCTTTGTGCCATAGCAACAGGACAGGAAGGGCAGCTGGCACATTAATGGTCTTTTAGTGGGGCACTGGTGTAGAGTGCCATTAGCCGTACCTGACATCCACGCATACACACACACACGTACAAACACATGGACATCCAGGTGTTAATGCATGTGTGTCCTCTCAAAAAACAGTTGACTTGAAAACTGAGAATATTCCAAAAATAGCTAAAGACATTATATTTTTTATTTTCTTCAGTGTGTTTGTGATTTTATGTAAAATGGGTGATTCAAAAGTGTAAAGTTTTAGCAAATTAGTTGTTTAATTTAACACAGAAAAGTTTCAAGGCTATAGCAGAAATGAACATAAATATTACCAGTAATCACTAAATATGCATGTTGTCATTACATTTGTAAAACAAAATAAATAAATAAAATAAACAATAAGAACATAGAAAGAGTTAGTTTTTAACTTTCTGTTTTGATATGTAAAGGTAAGTCCACATGTGCTGGAGTTAAAACGTACTGGCAGGAGAAGAAAGATCTAACCATACACACACACACACACACACACACACGCACACACCACACGGTTAAGAATGGAATGTGCCGTTTAGGCCAGGTTAGTGTTGACTGTGTATCTGACACACACACACACACACACACACATTACAACGTTGTGGTTTGTTTTCTAATAGTATCCCAGTCAGCACTAAAGTGGACATATGGTGTCAGTAATCCCACCTTAAGTCTCGCTCTCTTTGTCTGTTTCTCTGTCCCTCTTTCTTGTATCTCTCTCTCTCACTTTCTCCTTCTCCCTCCTCTTTCATTTTCTCTCTATTTTTATTCCTTTTCCTGGCTGCCCTTGAAATCAGTCTAAAATAGAAGTTCAGTTGATATCACAGAGAGAAAGAATGGGAACATTTGAGGGAGACACAGATAGAGATGAACGTTTATCTGTGTGATCCTGTTAACCAGTGGAGTATCAGTGGAGTCCGTATTGTTATGGTTATTACTGTCATTACCCTCTATAACCCCCAACTACCCCCTCCTAACATCCTTCTCTGATTACCCTCATTCACCACACACACGCACACACACACACACACACACACACACACACACACACTCGGTGAAAGTGCTCATTACACTACTATAATGATAGCTCTGTGTATGAGAGAGAGTGTGTGTGTGTGTGGAGTGAGAGAAAGGGGGTTCTTGAGTCCAGAATGTAGTAAAAAGAGAGAAGGGCAGTGAGAGATTGTAGAAGTAATTTTATCATTTGATGCTCAGGTTCGGTCTGATATGATTTTTGATGTTGACTAATCCAAGCGATCTATTTCTATTATTGCTACAGTATAACATCTCAATATTTTTAATGTTTAGTGTTTAAATTATGGTCACACTTTTTAGCTAGCTGCACACACACACACACACACACATTTAATTGCATGTGTGGAAAGCAGGAAACTAGTGTCCCATTGTGTCATTGTTGAGCAGGTACACACAGAATAATTACTGACCATGAGCTTGGCATTTGGACTAAAAATCTTAATTTGTACAGATGTTCTCAACAGAATAAATATCCACTGACCACAAATAACTTGTTAACCACACTGTGAATAAGAAAATTCTCTCTATTATCTCTAGCCTAGCAAATGTTTTTCAGTTAGTGCCGTGTTCATGATAACACTGCGTTAATCCCTGTTCTCTGACTCAACTCAACTCAAATTCACTCATTATCTTTGTGTGGAATTTCTACTTTTCTCTGCATGGACATTTTTCTCATATTTTCCTCGGTCCAGTTGTTAACTCTGTGTCCTGACCTTGTTTCTCTCTGCTCCTTATTCACTTTCTTTTCTAACCATGGACTTAAAGACCCTTATTCTCTGGACTAAGCAGTATTATGTGTTTATCTATATTGGCTCTTTGTTGGTTTCATATAATTCTTTAATTGTTTAGTGTAATTTTCTCAGGAAAAAGGGCGGGTAAACTTAAACTAGTTTTTGCTGCAGAACAAACATTTTTTTACGGTTGTGTTAAAGAAAGTTAAATGCTTTTACTTACACTCCCTAGCCACTTTATTAGAGAGACCCTCCATATAGCTCCATTGTATTATTGTATAATTGCAGGCTGTAGTGCTGTTTGTTGCTATAGTTTACTAGCCCCTTTAACCAGTTTCTCACTGTACATATACATCACAGAATCACTGTAGTTCAGATAGTACTAGGGTGATGGACCATTCTGAGAACCGCAGTGACTCTTGACATGGCAATTTTTTTTTTTGCACACATCAAGGTCTGTACTGCGTTGAAGCTAGTAAAATGGAATAGTAATTTTGTGGTGTGCATGATGTGTTTGTTGCATTGTTATAAGCATATTCTTTTTGTAAACTCCTTGTTTTTTCTGCAGGTCATGAGTGCCTTGAAGAGAACGCCTGTGGAGAACAGCCTCACCTGCATCTCAGCTGTCTACCAAACGCCAGCAGGGCAGTATGAGTGAGTATCTTCTCTCTCTCACATGCATAGACACACACACAGGCGTTAAGCGGCTAAAGCTAACTGTCTGGTTTGGCCTCCTGCTGGCCTGGCCATATGGCTCAAAAGAAAGTGGTCTGTAATCTTAAACGGCTAGCACTGGTAATGTGCAGTCATGTTTGGGTTTGGAAAGTGTGTGTGTGTGTATCTGTGTTTAACGTTGCTAGTTTAGCTCTCTCTTAAGGCCGATGTATGCTTCTTTTTTGACTTAATGCAGAGCCTACACCATAGCATTTGCAAATGCCCTTTATAAAGCGTTTATAGTTGTACACGGGTGTTTCTGTATCGCTCTGTATTACACAGCCAATACACTAGGGCTTAATTACAAATATCTTTCTTCACACTATGTAGTATAAAATGCAGTGGTGTAATAGTATGAGTTTTATTATGTGCTAAGTGCTCTATTTAGAGAATAGGGCGCTAATTGGAACAGAGTGTAGTTTCATGCCGGTAGTTCCAGTACGAAAACCAATACAGCACTTTATTCCACATGCTCCTGCTCATCCTAGCGAGCTATTATTGTGAGGTCTCAGTATATTTCTCTATATTTACCTTTTTATTCTTTCCATGATGTCCAAACTAATGTTGGAGGAAATCTCTCACCATGATGTTTGCTGCAGTCTGCTGTCTCTGACACTACAAAGTCTCATTTTACAGTAAGAGAGACTATTATAGGACTATGGCAGAGATTAGCTACAAACAATTTTGATAGTTGATATATTAAGTATCAATATATGAATTATTTTCGGCACTGAATGTATAGTCCTTTTTGGTATTTGTAGTAATAGCCTACTAAGCTTGCTTCTTTGTCATCCAACAAAGCCCTGTATGTTCATTTCTGATGTTCATGTTGTCTGTTCTATTGTGTTAGAATAAAGAAATGGTGTATAATGCCATGGAATACATTCTCGCTCCAATAAAATAACATTGCTTAATTAATTAAGTTAAAAGTTAAGAATGTATTTCCCCCTTTCCCAGTACAGGATGAGATTTTATATCTAAATGTGTAGTTTATGTAGGTGATTTATGTGATTTGACCCATTGAGTAACATTCACCTCACAATCCTTAAATGTTGCTTGTCTTCCTGGGTCATTGCTCATGTGTATGAGGTGTTTACCCCAGCAGTTGAATCTTAGGTAGTATTTTGGGTGTGGCAGTATGTCGATTGGATATATAGTGAGTCACTGTGAAACACGCTTGTGATTTCCTGTGTACCTCATTCAGTCAGTTTAGACTTCTCTTAATCAGACACATAATAACAGAACTCGCTTAAGGTTATTGCAGAAGTGAATGCTCTTTTTTTCATGATGTAATCCTGACTCTATTCATGCTTAATAACCATCCGTGGACCAGACACACATTTTCCAATTCCAGAAGCTGAATTTTTTGCACTTATGTGAATCAGCGGCCACTCAGGATATGTCACTCAGTAATTTTAATATCCGGGGTGTGTGTGTGTGTGTGTGTGTGTTTTTATATATATATATATATATATATATATAATATTATATTATATTATATATATATATATAAGTCCTTTATTAGTCCCACAGCCCACAGTGGGTAAATTCAAAGTGTTACAGCAGCAACGTGACTCAGTAATAAAAGCTCTGAAGGATATTTACAACAAATGAACATGACTATTGTACATGGCAGTATTGCATGAGATATTGCAAATTGGTAGATAGATTGAAATATTGCATGTTACATTGTAGAATATCCCCATATTGCACATTATGTATATCATCCAAATAAATGTACGTTCTGTATTCTTAGTTTAATAAAGTGTCAGTGTAGATGTGAGTGCTTTACTAGGAGTAGTGATGGTTGTAGAGTAAAGTGGTTTACTGGGAGCAGTGCTGGCTGTAAATTCTAGTTTTAACAACAGCAGGAACGATAACAATAATTTGACAATTTCACACACAATATCACACTTACTGGAGTAATATTATTTGGTTTTATTCTAATGTTGGGTGTTATAGTCTTGTTTGTTTTTGTAGCAAACAAATACTTACTGCTTAGAATAAAAGCTTTTTAAATCTCATAATCTCTGTTGCCTAAAAGTATTTGCACAATAGTGTGTGTGTGTGTGTGTGTGTGTGTGTGTGTGTGTGTCTCAAAAAACTAAAATATTAAACATAAAAACAAAGAAAAAAATAATTAACCTGATGATAATTGAAAACTGTAGAGAACCTGTTATGTCTCGTTCCAATTCTATTGTACAGTGAGCCTATTGGACTGTACTGTTCAAGGAAGTGGGTCAGTTCCTTGTGAAGAAAAATTTGTTCCTCATTCACCTTGGTGTGTGTGTGTGTTCCTATGCGCAGCCTGTTCAGAAACTGTGTGAGGCCGTCGGATTGGTTGACTAGAGCCCAGCTGAAAGATTTAAAAGATTATACAATTTATTTGTAGCCCAGCCTCTCTCTCTCTGTCACACACACACACACACACACACAAACATGCACATCCACAGAGAATAAAAAAAAAAAAAAAAAACATCCAAAAGCTATTTTTAAATAAGTCTTTTTAACTTCTCTGAACATCCTCAATGCTCACAGCTCTAAGATGATTTTCTTTGGGTGGGTGCTATAGTAAATGAAGGTATTCAAATATTAATTATGCTTTTAAACAGTGTCATATTGTTGAGATTGTGTTAGAGCGTTACATATAATTGCTATATGTGACAATATATAGGTAAACATGGTATCCTTTCATCTCTTCGGTCGGTCTCTCTATCTCTCTCCATCCTCCTTAGTTCTCAGTAAAGATCTTTCTTCTTTGATCTTTAACATCAAGTAAGAAAATTGCTGCCCACACCAAAAACAACAGCATTTCATCCCAGAAGACATGACCACATTCAAATGCAGGGGAATTGTGTGAGCTTGTGTCTTGTGAATTGTTTTCTAATTGGTCTGATTGTGTTTGTTAAGATGCACATAACTTACCCAACGTTGTGTGCGTTTATTAGGATATAGTGAATAAGGTGAACAGATTACTACACTCTCTCTCTCTTTATTTCGCGGGGGAGTTGTTATAGTGCTAAAGCAACCAGTGTGTCGAGCCGAGCCAAGCTGATACCATGCAGATACCATGCAGATACCATGCAGTGGAAAAGCACCTGAAGTGCACCTGAATGGTTAATAGAGCTGAGAGAGTAGGCAGTTTACTGAATTTTAGTAATTGACTTTTTTCATTGACAGTTAAATGGGGAATAATTTATAATGTGTTTGTGTGGGTTTTGTATTTTTTAATTCTTTTATTTATTTTATTTAAAAAAAAAAAAATACACACTTTCAGTTTATCTTCAGGATATCATTACACTTATCTTCTAAGTCAGCCATTTTGTTTACACAAAAGCTTCAGCTTCATCTAGTCATGAGCAGTAGGTGACATTCCAGCAACAGTTATTTTCTCTTTCATCCACTCAATCCCTTTTCTATGCCCTGAAAATATGTCCATCAGGAGAGCAGGATGAGTCATTGCAGGGTAATTAGCACACACTCGTTAGCCCTGCACTATCCCTCTGCTCAGAGCAGGGGGTAATTACGGTAATTAACTTCACACAGACACAACAGCAGTGCACACAGGAATGCAAGACAGGTATTGGGCTATTCAGAAACACAGTGGACGAAAAAACAGTACACACAGGAATGCATGGAAGGTATTATGGCATTTTCACTCTCTGTCTCTCTCTCACACACACAAACAATCGTACATACAGGAAAACAAGGCAAATATTGAGCCTTTTAAACACACTCTGCCTTTCATACACACACACACACACACACACAAGAATACATATTAGGTTCAAAGTACTGTATTTCATCATAAAAACACCCTTGAACAGAAACACAGCGAGGGGGGAGGGACATGCAAAGATATGAGACATGATGAAGACTGTGAAAAACACATTTCTTTGGCTAATTACGCTTTTCCACTGCATGGAATCAGCTCGGCTCCACATGGCTCAATACGATTTTGCTGGGTCACATTTCTATTACCACAGCTCCCCTTGAAATGTAGTATATGAATATAGACTCTTGTTGGTGTAGCACAGATGGTGGTTACCCAGGCCTGGAATCAAACCCAGGTCTCTCACACAGGAGTCAATAGTGTTACCGCTGTACCACACCAACCACTAACGGGAATTTAATGTGACGTTAGGCTTACTCGTTGTGTATTTGCTGTTAGTGCTGGGCAATATGACTATAATTATTAATTATATAATTAATTGTACATTTTACCATGATTGCGTTTAATGAACAAATCTTTTGTTTTTGTATTTTTGACCTTCATATTTCAGTGATAAGGCTTCCACTGTAAATAAATATGTTCCAGTATAAAAATGGAATATAATGTTGCAGGGAGCTTGTTTCTCCTGTTTTCAGAGCAATGTTTGTATTTGGTGTGTGATTGTGATTTAGTCGCTGAAACCTACAGACACTTTTGAGTCGCCAATCCACCTGCAACGTGTGTTTTTGGACTGTGGGAGGAAACCGGAGCACCCGGAGGAAACCCACGCGGACACGGGGAGAACACACCAACTCCTCACAGACAGTCACCCGGAGCGGGAATCGAACCCACAACCTCCAGGCCCCTGGAGCTGTGTGACTGCGACACTACCTGCTGCACCACCGTGCCGCCTTCTTTTTGTTCAGCGTTGTCTTAATTATAGTCAAAACTTAGCACGTCCAAACCACAGAAGCTCTGTTTTCCTTTGGTACGAGCCGCTCGAGTCCCTCGATCATCCTCTGCGTTTAGGTTGCATCCATGTGGCAGATAGGGTCAGAATCATGTGACTACAGCTTGGTAGCGTGGTTTTAAAGGGACAGTACATGAACACACAGTGGGGACATAACAGAATAAAATAATTAATATAATCGATATAGACAATATTATGTTGATTAGAAGTTCTGAATGTCAATTTTGATTAATTTTCAATGAGTTGCCCAGCCCTAATTTGTGTTTTTTTTTAACTGAACACCGCACCGTCCCCCAGTTCTCACAGATCAGATGTTTTCCTTGTTTGACGTCTGGTTTTTGGTCCAAGGAGCGTTGGAATCTCTTCATAAGACCATAGTGTAATTTTATAAGATGCTGTTCTTAGTCAGATAAAGGCTGCTGTAGCTTGTGTTGGATGTCTGCATTTCATTGTGTAGACAAGTGTCTCTGGCCAGTCAGTACTTTACAAGGTTTACATGTCATGTTCAATGCCTACTCTGCTTGATTTGTACCATGTGCCAGCAGGGACAAAAAAGTACCCTGTTCCAGGGACCAGGTACCAGATTTGCCTACTGGAAAACCAAAAGAGCCAAGTCGAGTCGAGTGTTGGCCATGCAGTGCAAAAGTGCCATAGGTCTACAAAATCTTCATTTTGTATCACAGCGATCTGCTTATCACAGAGATCTTTACAGTCTGATCTTACAGATGAAATAAATGAAAAAAGTAATTTCAGGGTATGTATATGTTCAAATTGATGATTATAATCATAAATGAAAACTTTTGAAGCTGCCCACTATGTTTTTAATTTTTTATTTAATATTTATTTATTTATTTTAATTGTACTGGGTCTCTCTCTCTCTCTCACTCACGCGCGCACAGACACACACACACACACACACCTTCTTGCTTTATTAAATGTGTAATGAACAGGGTCCTGTTCTGAGATGTGCTGTCAAACATAAATCTACAGTACTCTCTCTCTATGTGTATGTGTATGTGTGTGTGTGTGTGTGTGTGTGTGTGAGAGAGAGAGAGAGAGAGAGAGCACAGAGAGAGTGACAGCTAGAATAAAAAGCTGTGAACTTTGAAAGCAAAGATAGTAGACCAGGAGGGCAATATGTGCAGAGAGAAGGGAAAGGAAAGAGTGAAATGGGAGGGAGATAGAGGAAAGTGTATGTGAAAATGAGAGACAAACAACAGAGAGAAGACTGAGAGTGGAGAGAGTGATGCAGAAAGAAAGAAAGCAAGACAAGTACAGTGTAACAGATTGAGGAGATGAGAGAAATAGGAATAAAAGAGAGCATGGGATGGATAGAGGAAGGAAATCACTGAGGAGTATGATTACATTTCACAGTAAACAGTGGAAACAAGAGGAAACACACACACAAACTGGACATCAGCTCAGTAATGTGATCGCACACACTCCACTCATACATGTTATATTATTCTACTGTCTGCTTCTCTCTCACACACACACACACACTGTTCCGTTAGTACAGATGGTGTTATTAACTCTGAATAGAAATACAGTGATAAAATGTTCAGTCTCTTTCATCTCTATTTCATATTTTTCTCATTGTATCGTTCTGTTTTTTCTTGCCTGTTAAAGCTGAATGGCTCTGAAACTAAGGTGAGATATCGTGGTGAGGATAGTTCTGTAAAGGTTTTCCAGCTTGAGGTTAGTTTCAACTGTAGTTAATATCAATAGTGGTATTGATTCTGGAATAATGCATGCTGAATGATATATTGACTTCAATGTCCAAATTTTTAACTGTGTAATTCATACATTTAAATTGCTGACTGCCCCTGTGTTGCTTATGTGTTAAAGTGACTACCTAATTGTACACCTAGTGGTCGAGTAAATTTCTGTTTGAGCTTGACTGGCCTACTTTGTTGAAATGTACATAGGCATGAAAGGAATCTGATCAATTTTCTGCCTGTGAATTTACATCAGGAAAGATCCTTGTATCCTTTATTAGGCAAGATCACATGAAATGTTTGAATTTTTGAAACACAGAACATTACTCATGTCTTGACTTGAAATTGGATTTACAGGATGGTACTGTGCAAAGTTTTAGGTGAGATAACATTTAAAAATGGCTTTAGAAATTGTAATTTTATTTGCTTAGAAAAAAAACCCTAATATTACAATAACAACAAACAACATTATTACAGTAAGTAATGACATTCTGTGTGAAAGCCCTTCCCAAATCTCTAATTGTGGCAGTGTTATCTATGCTAGTTTTATTTGGTAATTAACACTTCAATATGTAAAATGAAGTGTGCTGTTCTTTTAAGAAATCCTTGCGAGCAAGCAGTGAGGCACCGTACCTCCAAAAATGGTAGGGCAAAATTTATTCTACTGAAATCTGGAATCATGTCACTGTGGCATGAATGTTTAAGGCATGACGCCAAGCCTTCAACATGGGAACTACATAGCAGATTCAAAACAAATAAGAGAGCTGTCTGACTCCTCCCCCTTCTCCCCAGAGATGAAGCTCGTCCAGGTTGCCAGTTTAAGGAAAACTAAACAAACAAAGAGATGAGTTTCAGACTCAAATTTGGACCATTATAGTTACTAGAATGTTACATAGAAAAACTAATTTACATGAAATATTGTACATCATTTCACTAAAACATCTACCTACCTTATAGAAAGTCAAAAAAACTGAACAAGGTCGTCACTTTTATATTGGTCTAAAGCAGTCACTTAAACAATCATGGCAAGTTTTTTGGACAAAAAAGAAGTTTTTCTCACTTCACCAGGTAGTCTGTTACTTCTCACATTTACCAGCCAAGATAAACAAGTGCTCACATGACTGCTATGTTGCTTAAAAAGTGTGTGCATGTAGCTGTGGAGTTTTATACCTTTAATCTATACTTGGGCATCTGTACTTCTAATTTTTATTTTATTTTTATTTATTTGGAAATGGTTTGCTTACCTCTTTGGGAGGAAGTTAGCCAACTCTGGATCTGTCTTGTAGTCTTGCTGTTCTGAGTTGCCTCCATTTTTCAAACAGATGGTCAGTATTTCCTCTAGTTTTACCCCAACTCTAGTCATGGAGATTTTTTATAAGGACACTGGGACTTTTTAGGTCTGGTAAATCTAACATTATCTATGTTCGTTTGGTCACCACCCAGCTCCAGACAGGTCTCTTCTCAAACAAAATACTGATGTCAGGACTACTCCCAGGGATGCCAGTGCTGCAACATAGCCTGTTTCCTTAATCTATGATCACACACTTTGGCCTTTTATGATTGAGTACATTAAACATACTACAGATTGCTCCTTGAAGCCATACTTTAAGTGCATGATTTTTTTTTACCATGTTCTAACTATAGCATATGAAAATAGCGTTGTTTGCTTAACTCACTTAATTACGCTGCCGCCTTAAACTAACTGCTCTTTGGCCCAAGAAAGAACATAAAATCCTAGCTGGTAGCAGCAGTAAGAATTGCTCCAGAACAGGCATGTAACAAATATACCGTAACAAAACTCATGACCATATGTTTGTGCATAACATTTACAACTTTAATCAGAATTGAAATTGGTGTGAGCAGCGGCAGTGCTTTCAGACCCGCCTCTTAGAGCCATGTAGAGTCAGACTCTGGGCCGTTTTGCAGCTCTAGGTCAGTGCCAAAAGTGGCTCTGGAGCGATTTAAGGGAGTTTTTCTTTTCCTAATGACCCATTTAAGTGTAATCAAAAAGAGGTGGGTCAAATGCCCACTTGCCCCAGTGGTTTCAGCTGCCCTGCAATCAAGAAGAATATCTAGAAACAAACTTTGTTCCTCACACTGGCTCACAACACATCTACATTTTAGAAGAAAAAAGCTTTTACTGTATTTGTTTTTTTGCATTTACTGTAATTATATGTAATTTTATACAAGCACCACACATACTGAAAAGATGAATTATTTTAATTTATGATAATCTTAGGTGCCGTCTTTTGCACAGTATTGTTTATTTTAAACTCATGTAAATGGCTACCTGCCCATTATTTAAATATGAGTGATTAAAGGAGATGAATTGTGTTACAAATATTTTGCGGCCAGCATTGAGCCAGCAAATCTAGGCTTTGGGCAAAATGGCCTGAAGTCCAAGTCATAATCATAATATTGGTCTTAAAAGTCAAATGTAGATATTACATATATATACCCTCACACATACACACAGTGGGCAATGGTAAAGCCAGGAAATATCATTGTTTTTCATATATTTTCCTAGTGCTCAGAGTCTATAAACATCACGCAATGTGATGGGACAGTGTTTTTATGACTGTTAAGAGCTTTGTAGTTACCCCAGAGCAGTAAGGAGTTTTATTTGTTGTCTCACACATTCATGCCCCCATACTGCCTTGTGGTGACCAGTGAGCATGGCCCATGTTGTTGCCATAGCAACCCAGTCCTGCCCTCTCTACTATAAACTCTATTGTCTGTTTCACTGTTGAATAAATGCACAATAGTTACACAATTTACACATTCATTTTGGTTGCAGAGTAAATGCTATGTTGTTTGGTATTTGGCTGTTTTGTTCTTTTTTAAAATGTATAATTTTTTTATATTCCCTGTCATTTGTTAGAGGCATTAATATGATGTCACCCTCATGGCAGTCCAAATGAATTTAGAAAAATTCTGCTGAACGCTGTTTGTATTTGTTTGTTGGTTTCTTTCAATGAGCTATAGTTCAGAAATCATTCAACTAAATAGTGACCAGTGACTATAAGAGGGTTAATGGTCCTCTGCACTAGTCAAAAAAAAATCTACACACTCAGAACGTAAATCTAACATTATCACTGACGTTGATCACTGTCATCAGATTGGCACGATATAATATTTGTATAGGAAATAGGAGTAGCAAACAGGAAGTGACACAAGGAACCAGTGTCACCCCAGTTCAATGTCTGTTCCCACAGAGGCCTTTATACATACCACACACACACACACACTCTCTCTCATTCACACACACACACACAGTAGTTCTCGCTGTATCTGTTCTTCCTTTGAATGAAGAGGCAGCATACACTCCATTATGTTTTATTAATGAAAGATCAACTTATGTTCTGAAACTGGCTGTGTTGTAATTGAGTTATCGCCTTAAATTTAACAGAGAGTTATTGCCTTAACTTTAACAAACAGACACACGCGCACACACACACTATTTTACTTAACCTAATGCACTGTTTAACTCTTTAAATCTAAGTACAAAATTTATTTCTTTCCATTTGGAGCTACAATACAAAAAAGTTGTAAAAGTGACTTTGATTAACTTTTTTAGAGATTAAGGTTTTGTTATCCACTTTGTCACTCACTGGACTTAAAAATAAATTGTGTTGAACCTAATATAATGGCACCATTGTTCAAAGCCCTAATACCTCTTTTCCCTTTTTTTCATCATTTTAAAAACATCAGCTCCCCTTTATACTGTGTTTAAAATGTCATCACACACAGACCAGTAAACATTGTCCAAAGTTACTTGAAAACCAATGACTGGTTACATTTAACCTTCAGTACAAAATAGAAAATTATTTGCTTCTCCTTTAAAGTTACTATTTTCCAAACACTGCAGCAAACTGTTAAAACAATCGCTGGGTCTGGAAGAGATCATTTATAGCTTCTTTTGTTCAATGGTCTTTGGAGAAAAATGGAATATAATAAATGTAGTAAAGTGGTAATTTAACGTCAAGAAACTCTTATTAAAACAGCACTTTAGTCTGGTTTACATTTGAGTGATTAGTGTAATAGATGAAAGACAGAAAGGCAACACAATTGAGAGTGAGAGGGAATGGTGAGTGACAGTAAGAGAGGCAGTGGGAGAATAGAGAGTGTGAAAGAAAGTCAGCGACAAACTTGAAAGAGAAAAC
Source organism: Hoplias malabaricus (assembly GCF_029633855.1). NCBI lineage: Eukaryota > Metazoa > Chordata > Actinopteri > Characiformes > Erythrinidae > Hoplias > Hoplias malabaricus. The sequence continues at coordinate 62,207,185 of NC_089803.1, forward strand.
TCAAAGACCTAAAATTAGCTTCAGCTCTAAATGCTGTTAAATGGGAGCAGTGTGTTGTATGTTTGTGGAGTTGAGAGATTCTGTCATTTCTTCCAGTATCCTCAGCTCTTTTTTTTTCTGTTAATTAGCCCATAGAGTCTCCAAAGAAACACACCAATTCGACCAACTTGAAAAAGAGTAGCTACTCATGAGCCTACAGTTATTATGCCTAATGCCAAATGTAGGCTTGAGAGTTATAAAGCTCCCTAGTAGTGTAGTGTGGAGAAACTACAGAGATCTGTTGTAGTGTAGAACTAATCATACACATTAGGTCCAGACCTCATTTATGCTCTTGTAGCTGTTCTGGCTTCTAGTACATAACCTTCACAGAAGAGCCGGAGGTGTTACTGAAACAAGAGACAAACTAATATATAATATCTTTTCAGTTTAAACGAAGTATTGAACTAACAAGCGACCAGTAAGTCATTGGCCTTATAGCCCCAAAAGGCACCAGGCTAATTGACATCATTTGGCTTAAAGGGATTTTTTTTCTCCTTTCTAACCCATGCTCACAAAATCATTTATATTCCATTGAAGAACAGAAACACAGCTAGTGGTTCTGGGTTCACCTGATAACCTGGTTTTGGTTGCAAGTGTGTCTTGATGCAGCTATAATAAAGAGGTAATAAGGTTGTGATGATGCTGAATTACTTCTCTTTTGACTCCCACTAGCACACGTACACACAATGATTGATCTTCTCCTGTGTGTTTGACCCTTGTGTCAATAGGGCTTCGTCTTGTCGTGGAAAACGGAAATCGTTGACGCAATTAAGCTTGTTTACTCTTGCTCTACAGATGAACTAACATTGACTCTCTCCATTTTCTCCTCTTCATCTGTTTCTGTCTCTTGTTCATCACTCTATAGAAAAAAACAAAAACGAAATGAACATTTTCAACTGATGTGCTTGTGTACTTGTTGGATTTTGTAAGTGAATCAGTGACATTATGAAAGTATGAGATTGCAGTAAAAGTGTGAAGTAATTATTTTTTATACGTGATTTATTTTTACTTAAATAATCAACGTTTGCAATGTTTTACAATCAACATTGATTGAATGGGCTGAAGTTGTTTGTGTTTGTTTGGTTTGTTTGTTTATTTGTTGGTTGATTGTTTTGGTTAATTGGTGGGTTGATAGATAGGGGTTGGTTAGTAGGTTAGTGGCTTATTTAATTGTTACTTGACTTGTTGATTGATTTTATTTATTGCAATATTTTAGGAAAGACAAATTAACACTTGGGGGTGGCGCGGTGGTGCAGCAGGTAGTCAGGCAGTCACACAGCTCCAGGGACCTGGAGGTTGTGGGTTAGATTCCCGCTCAGGGTGACAGTCTGTGTGTAGTTTGATGTGTTCTCCCCGTGTCTGCATGGGTTTCCTCCGGGTGCTCCGGTTTCCTCCCACAGTCCAAAAACACACGTTGGTAGGTGGATTTGCGACTCAAAAGTGTCCGTAGATGTGAATGTGTGAGCGTGCGTGTTGCCCTGTGAAGGACTGGTGTTCCTGCCTTGTGCTTAATGATTGACCCACCGGACCAACCCTAAACTGGATAAGGGTTACAGATAATGAATGAATGAAATTAACACTTAATGCAAAATGTTAGATCTAAAACATTTTACCTAATTAGAAATTCCGGTCAAAGTGTGGCGCAACAAGTAGTGGCACTGTCACACAGCTCCAGATGACTGTCTGTGGGGAGTTTGTTGTGTTGTCCCCATGTCCGCGTGGGTTTCCCCTGGATGCTCGGGTTTCCCCTGGATGCTCGGGTTTCCTTCCACGGTCTGCAAACACACGTTGGTAGGTGGATTGGTGACTCAAATGTGTCCATAGATGTGAGTGTATGTGTGAGCGTCAAAAAAAGTCTGGCACCTGGTTCCCACCTTGCACCCAGGGATTCTGGGAAGGCTCTGGACCCACCATGACCTTGAATTGGATAAGCAGTTACATAAATTAAATGAATAATTAGAAATTCTTTTCATGGGAAGCACACCTCAGGTCTGTCTAAAATCTTGCCTAGTACAGGAAATGTTGCACTGATTACATTAGTTTATGCAGAACTAATAGTTAATAATAGGGGATTAAATTGTTAATTCCCTTTAAGGAGCTAAACTTTGCAATAAATATAATATCTGAGATAGGAGTTCTGGGATGATGCCACTATTCATAATATGATATATACCTCATTAAAGCTATTTCAGCTGGAACATTTATTTAAAGGAATAGTTTGTTAATATCCTCATCAAACTGGTGTTGCCTTTGACTTCTTTGCTACTGGCCTCCACTCTCCAGTCCAGAGTAAATGTATGCAGTGCTGCAGCCCTCCAGGACTTCTGGTTTTATGGTTGCAGCAAAAAGTCTGCAGAAGTGTTGCAGTTCAGTTTTGCAGTGAATAAGATGCCTGGAGGAAAGTGTTCTAATGCTGCAGCAGTGTTTAGACTACAGGGCATAAAATCAGCCAAGAAAAGGAGATTAACAGGAGGCATAATTTGCTTAATAATAGCTGTTTATCAAAGCCTAGATTTCCCAGGATAATTTGAATTTGGGAGAGAGTTGTGGGTTTTTTTTCTCCCCTGGTATTTTTCTTCAATTTTCCTCTACTGGGATTAGCTGGGCGGGACCAAATTTGGCTTATGTCTTGTCAGGTATGCCACACTACCAGTTTCTCAGATTCATATTAGCAATATGTTTATGCCATGCATCACATTCAGCCCTTAAAGCCCTATTGGGTTTGGTGTGGTTTGTTCCAATATTGCTATTCATCATTAATTTTAATTCTTGTGTCTGTGTTCTGCATTACTATAATACTGCTCTGATACCAAATGCTAGTATTACGTCAGTGCCATTGCTGTTGATTTATAACCACAATAAGATGCATGGAAATAGGGAGTCCCAGCATTCTTTTTCTTCCTGATCTTATTATTTTTATTTTTTCTTATTGTCATCATATCAGAATTTGCATACATTCTGTAGTGGATTAACATGGATATGACCACTGCTAGGTCAGTGTGTTTGTGAGTGTGAATCTGTGTGCAGGTGGGGAACAGAAGCTCCAGTGAGGCTGAGAGTAAAGGCCATTACAGTGAGATTGATTATAGCACATGGATTCCTACATCACACACACACACACACACGGAGAAAGAGAATAGTGTCGCTGAGCCATGAGAACACACTGACCTTGAGAAAGAATGGCCACAGTGAGGTAATGCTGTGTGTGTGAGTGATGTAGGAAATGGTGTGTATGTATGTGTGTTAGAAAGAGAGTGTATGTATATGTTCTGTATTTACACCTTGTGAGGACAGAAATATTGATCGCAGTGCATGACATTATTTTTTTGTTGTTGTTGTTGCTTGTGCTGTTGCTCGCTCTAACACACTTGGAGAAGAACCTGTGTTTTTTTAAAGGATGGCCATATTCCTCACCCACAGAGCAAGACCTTCAGAAGCCTAATTGTTTGTGTATGTGTGCGTGTACATTCATGTGTGTGTGTGTGTGTGTGTGTGTGTTTGAGATATATTTTGTTACTGCAGTTTTAATAATACTAAATATTTTATAAAGATGAACTTTGTCTTATTACAGTGGAATGAAATACTGTGCTGTGCATAAAAATGATCTCGGTGGGAAACATCATTAAGAAGAAACATCCTCTATACACACACACACACACACACACACAGAGAGAGAGAGAGAGAGAGAGATATGAAGGGAAAAACAGTGAAGGGGATAGGGGATTGAGAGACAGGACAGAAGGGGAGATAAAAAAATGAAGAGCATGAGAATGGCGGGGTGAAAAATACAAAGTTAAAAATAAAGTGTAGGCAGAAGAATGTAGAGAAGAAAATGAACAAAATACAAGAGATAGTGAAGAGGTTAGAGGAGAGGTAGAATGAGAGTACAGGATGAAATGAATAAATGAATGCAGAGAGGAGGAAAGAATAAGAGTGGAGAGGATGAAATGTTTGTTGAAGTTATTTGAGAGAGAGAGCAAGAATTCCTCAACTGGTGTATGCAGTGTTCCACTCTTAAAGACAATAGACTACAGATAGACAACACCATCCATCTGTCAAAGAGAGAAAAGTGAAGGTGAGACAGAGAAAAGGATGAGAGGGGAGGAAGAGAGAGAAAACACAGAGGGACCTTCATGCTCATGGAGGCATGTAGTGCAACAACATAACTGCTGGTGTATGTGTGTGTCTCTAGAGGGCAAGGGAGCTACAGCTGTTTGAGACACCTGGAAGGAAGAGAGCAAGATAAGATGGATGGTGAGAAAAAGAGAAAATGAGCATGTGAGAGAGAGGAGAGAGTCGGGAGTGAGAGAGAGAGAGAGAGAGAGAGAGAGCGAGTTGTGTAGAGGGAGGGCGGGAGAGAGGAAGCTCTCATCTCTGAGCAGCAGTGTGCTGTTAACGTCGGGAAGAAAGGAGCAAGTGAGATTGAAAGATGACGAGAAGAGAGGATGGAGGGATGGAGAGACGAGTCCTGTGTGGATACTCTGCAGTGTGAAGGATATACAGCTTTTTAAACTAAAGAGAGGAGTGATGTCAGTGGAGCTGAATTATGCTGCGCTGAATTATTGAAGCTGCAGCTGAATTTTGGGATGGACTTATTAATTATTTACAAGCTCTAATTGGAATAGTAGAGTGGAGCATGTGTTGGACGTGTTTTCCTTTTCCCTATTTGTTTGTTTATGTCTGGGAAAAAAACTACTGAGCCAGAGATCGGATGCATTTTGGAGTTTAAACTACTATAGATTTTGGACTAAGGATTTTGCTGTTTAATTTTTGCCTTTATTTGGGGGGAAATGTGAAGCTGGGAAGTCCAAGACGAGGACAGGGTACCACTTAAATGAGTTCGCTTGCGATGTCCATTTATCTTTGTGGCGGACATGAGGTACCTGGGACAATGTGGGCAACCGTTGGCTCAGCCCACAATCCCACTCTCAACCCTGCCTCCAGTTGACCATGCAGGTTCTCCAGATTGTGAAAGAACTGGTGTCTCCTTCACGCCGAAGAGCCAGCTCCAGGTTTGCAGGTGTGTTTGTTGTGGTAAAGTTGAGGATTTGGAGTGATCTTTAAAAGTATTTAGACACTGGTTCATTTGATTGATTACGTTCCAGTTTAAACATTTGGATAATTATACTTAAATATATTTCAAAGACAAAATCAGACCTCTTGTAAATTCTTTGTGGTGAGGAATACTGGAGAAAATTTCCAACCAGACTGCACCTAGCTAAAGCACAGGGACAGAAGCTGTGCAGCTTATTATTATTATTATTACAACATTATTACAGTTTTCTTGTATTTGTTAAAAGCTTGGAGAATCTGTTGTTTTTAAATTTTTAAAACAATAATCCTTTGATCAATTGTTAAGATATTTTATGGCTTCTGATTATGCACAAAAATATTTATTATTTCGATATAAACCATTAGTGATTCACACAATTTCTTTATATGTACACCTGTGATGTCTAAAAACTTGAACATAATTGGAACAAAATGAAAAATAATACTAAAATGTTCTTTGTAAAACTTGTCTAACCTAGCAACAGTTGCCATAAAAGACTGCTTTTTATGTGGAGCACTTTAGAAGGTGTAGCCTTTGCCACTAATTCCAGAACAAAAGCTTGAAAGTACCTCAAAATGGCTTGATTTAGATGATTATTGTTGTTTTAAAGCCTGTGCCTTGTGTGTGGGAGTGTGTGGAGTGTTAGCTTCTTGTTAACAGTGTTCATACGGAAAAGCACCAAAGAGAGTGAGTGTGAAAGATAGACGGAGAGATCAGGCCTTAGCAGCAGTGTTTTCTCCTCTGAAAGCTCAGTTTGTTTCAGCCTTGCTGCAGGCTGCACTCATTTCTGTGATTTCACACTTGTTAGCACATCGGGTGCAAAACTTGGTTCTTCTTACCTCTGAGAGAGTGTGTAAGTATGAGAGAGAGAGAGAGAGAGAGAGAGAGAGAGAGAGAGAGAGAGAGAGAGAGAGAGAGAGAGAGAGAGAGAGAGAGAGAGAGAGAGAGAGAGAGAGAGAGAGAGAGAGAGAGAGAGAGAGAGAGAGAGAGAGAGAGAGAGAGAGAATGTGTTCGTGAACTTGCATGCTTAGCAAGCCACGAACATCTGTTCAGATGGATAAAATCCTAGTATTGCAGTCATGTTACAACACATGGGCAATCACTACAGGAGCCAGACCTAGGTAAGCTAAAAGTGAAAAAGCTATTGTGTAGCACTTTTCTAAGCTAAAGCTGCAAAGCTTTTCCACCCAAAAAATATTGAAAAATTAATAGATCCAATAGATTATATATATATATATATATATATATATATATATATATTATATAATACAAATGTATCAGTAAACTGGTTGTTTGACGTGGATAAAATCACACTGGTTCAGCACCAAACTCATCTGGAGCTGTGATTGGTCAGGGCTCTTGCAGAACATTATAAAGTCCCTGAATGGTTAGATGTCTCTTTGCATATTCCGCATTTTGTGATTAGTATTTCTAAGACCTATATCCAAATATTGAGTTAACCAAATAGATGCTGGACAGGCCTGTGTGACTTGTGGTTGTGCTTAGCTACAAAGTCTAAGTTATTGTGAAACATATTGAGCTTGAGAAACTGAAAGAAAAGCTCTGTAGGAGCTGGACCCTCAGCTTTCAGATTTAAAACTGATTTTAATTTATATTGATCTGTCTGCCATGTCATTTTCTGCTTCCTTAAAAGCCCCCCTGCTATTGAAGAGATCAATACAGTTTGAAAGAGACCCTCAAGAGGACATACACACACACACACACACACACACACACACAGAAGGCTGATATGTTGTCTGCAAGGCTTTTTATTAACAGTGTGTGATCTGACATTTCCCTGCTGTTCATATTTGACATGAAATGAGAGGATGTGTGTGTCTGTGTGTCCCCTCTGCTGTTCTTTTCTTTTGCTACATTTTCTGTCTTCTCCTTCTGGCTCCTCAATGTGTCCGCCATGTAGAAATCTAGCAGTCAGACCCTTCTAATGTGTTAAGATTTTATTGAGTGTATTATGCCACATTAAACCTTGGATGTTTGGAGGTGTAGTACTGTGGCTTGAATGTTATCCACATGTTCTGTGTTTTATGCCTGATGCAGTTGACCTAACTTCCCTGCATGTATTAACATGACATTAGTATTATTATTAGGTGTAGAAAAGTATTTAGTTTTAGAAAATAAAAGCAAGTTCAGGTCCTGAAATTGACTATTGAATGTCACCACGAATTATTCACCACCTGTTTGCTTCAAATCACATCTCTCTCTCTCTGTCTCTCTGTCTCTATCAGTGTCAGTTGAAAACTGTTTAATTGACAGGTTTTATTGAATAGTTAAATTAGCTGTGTATGGGAGTATTAAAGTGTAATAAAATACATTTTGGGGTGTGTAATATGATGTTCTCAGTTTTGCTCTCTCTTTCTTTCACCCAGAGCGTTGCATGCCAACAAGGGACATTTCTTTCTCAGTTTTTTAAATAATATGCTACCAAAGCCAAGGGCAAGGCAGTTTTTTTGGAGTTGAATTTGAATATGAGTGTGTGGTGTTGCACTGGCATGCAGATTGAGCATGGCATAGACAGGAAGCAACACCATTTAAAGAAAAATAAATAAATAAATAAATAAATAAAGAAGCACTGTTCACTCTCCAATGAAAGTTTAAAGCAAGGCATTCATGTGATAAATTAAATTGGCCCCATAGCAAAATGAGATCTGAAAGCCTGTGTATCCTCTGTTTTTCTGAGTCAGACGTTGCATTTCTTCTCCAACATGAAGCAGTATATTTCCTTCCTAATGTTGTAAGTCTTTTCACCAGTTAAAAAGTTTTTTTTTCCTTTTCTTTCCCCCCCTCTCAATGCTTTTTCTCTGATGCCCTATTAATTATCTTTATATTACTGTTGTTAACTCATTCTTGCCTAGTATTAGCCATGGGTCATTCACACCTAAACTGGACTCCATGGCCATGTAAGCTGTAAGTCTCAATCTCTAAAACACATGAACCTCACTGGAGGTCACTGCACTGGAAGGAGAGCACTAACTTCTCAATACTGTTACATCAGCAAACAAATGACATTTGACCTCTGCATCTAACTCTTTTTGCATTTAACTCATTTAACTAACACACCCCCTTTTTTAAAAACATTTTTCATATTTCTGGGTGTGCACTCACTCTGCCCATCACTCTGCACGTGGCCTAGTGGTTAGAGCAGTGGACATGGAACCGAAAGATTGCTGGATTGTGTGTGTGTGTGTGTTCGTTCACTGCCCCTATTCACTAGTGTGAGAGTGTGTGTGTTCAGCAGGCTGGTATGTAGTGTGTGGGTCTGTACAGTGACGTTCCTCTGAAGTCAACAAGCAACTGTGTTGTTAGGGTCTCTCTCTTTCTCCCTCTCACATTCTCCACCCTGTTTTTTCTTCTCCTTTTCTTTTCACTCTTTGTCTGTTTTTCATTGTTGTGCATTTCAAAGGAGAGTTTTAGAAAGTAGTGTATTTGGCAGAAGACATTGTTTATATTTTGAAAGGTTTTTCTGAACTGTGTTTAGTGCAGTATGAGCAAGAAGAGCAGTTGAGTGTGTGTGTTTGTGTGGAACTCGTGGATGGAAAATCAGTGTTTCAGTGAGGATGAACAGCGAGAGTTTGAAGGAGGTAAGAGATTACCATCACCTCTCACATACTGCAAGTTTGGTTTCTCTTAGAAAATTGGTCAATGTCACCAAGCATGTCCACTCTTCAGGATGTTTCACACTGAAAACAATTTGAAAGTAGATTTCTAATTTGTGGCTTCCTTTTATGAAAGCTGTTTTATGTTGGAATTTATGGCATTTGTTGCATGGTAAAACATTATCAGCAAATCTGTTACACCTTATCCCAACAACATGCAAATGTAGTATTACCAGGGGCTCCCAAGTGGCACAGCATTCTAAGTGTTGACAAAACTGAACTGGGCCCTTAATATCCTACTGCAAATGTGTTGAGATCCAGCGAGTTCGCTTTACCAGGAGCTCGAAAAGGAGCAGTGTTTGGCTTTTTTAAAAAAAATCTGTTTAATCTCCAGTATCTGTGAGTAAATTGAATATCATCACATTCTTTTAAACAGCTGTGTATGTAATGTCATTGGCACTGTTCACGCTTGGATTAGAATCTTAAATATGTTTTGCTAGCTAATAGATGCAAGCATTATGTAGCATTGGGCTGACTAATGAGTGAGGGAGGACCATTTTCGCCAGCTTAGAGTGAGCTGAATAAGGCTGTCTTGAATTCCACGCTACAGATAGAATGGGATTTTTGGGATTGTCTTACATCTCTAATAGTATTTTTGGTCTGTTGAAATTTGTGTGTGTTTCAGAACAGGTTTTTCATTTGGTTATGAAGGTAATGCAGATTTATGGACTTGCATTTGATAGAAGAGTGCATGAGGTTAGTGATTTGACCTTGAGCCTTCTGCTTCTCTTTTATTCTGTTGCTCCTCTCCCTCGTCTTATTAGAAATGAAAGAGGGAGCGTGAGCAGAGAACAAAGGGCAGGAAAAGAGTGTGTGTCCAATCATCCAATCAGGGTTAATGTTAATGGAACTCTGAATTACACCCTGGAGAGTGGGGCTATGGAAAATGCACAAAATACCTGTGTTGTGATTTATATTGCTTGGGAATTGATTGTTTAAGTTTTTTTCTCATTTCTGCTGTACACAAGTCTTGAGCTGTTCAACAGTCGCTGTTGACTAATTCTCCTTTCCATGATGTACCATTTTCAGTAGGAGACAGATCTGGATTGGCCAGTCAAGCTCTCACACACTGCATGGAACATATTCTTTATTTTATTTATTTTAATTTTTTTTGGGTCCTTTTTCCGCTACAATGGCTCCACCTGAAGTGTAGCCAATGATGTTGCAAAACATGTATCTAACAGGAACCATTGTCTTTGGAAACTGCAACAATATCAGCGTTAGGCATTATTTGCTTTTGATATATTCAAACAGTGTTGTTTGCTTTTGGGACCGAACACGTCTTTGCCATTCATCAATTTGGAGAGATCAGTATCATGTCTCTTTCATCAGCCATCAATCAAAAGAATGGATTCAAAAGATCATGGCATAATTTGTGGTGGGTAACCAATCAGTGCCCTGCAAGGTTGCACATCTGCTCGTTTGGATCCACAAGCAGGGTTTCCCGCAGTGCTTTACAGTTCGTTTCGTGCAATTCGTTCAGTTTCTTATCAAGGTTTCCGATGTGTTTGTGCGTGGCTTCTGTTCTGAAGTATAATCCAGTGTTTAAGGCGAGTTGTGTGTCATCTGAGTTCTCTCGTGGCTGTGTACACAAGGTCAGAGCATGTGCAGCCTATGCTTGTAAGCAATGTTTTGAATCATTGATTTGAATTCACATTCGATTTATAAACCGATTCCCACCCCTGCGTCAACAAAGGTACCACCGTTGCTAACCGATTTTCTGCGGGAAGCCCTGATCTGTTCCAGGTACCAAATTTGCCTAATGGAAAAGCAAAAAAAAAAAAGCGAGCATGTAATTCATAGACTAATGCGTTATTAGTCACACTATTGTAACTCCTTCATAATGAGGCCTAGCATTTTCCTGATGAAATACACATTTCTGGGGAAAAAAGAGCCACTAAATCACCAATAACAGCCTCCACAGTGATACTGTCACATATCTGCAGATCACCCAGACAGTGGGCTTTGATGCACCATGTGCCATCACAGATGCTGTTTTTTAGCCTGTTTCGTTAGTTAATAGTTTGGCTTGTCTTATTCATCTCTGGCACATATAAACCCAGATCTAGTTTTTCCCAAAAACAATCTCTTCTTCCTACATTTGACTGTTACATAAAAGTTATATATATATATATTGCATACAGCTTTAACAGTAACAGTTTCTTCTCTTCTGAGAGGGGTTTACACTGGATTTTGAAACATTTGCGGTGAAAGCTGATGGTATTTATCCATATAACAACTGCTGAGATCAGGTACTGATGTTGGATGGTGCTCTGTAACAAACAATGTTTAAACCCATCCCTGTGATATAGTATATGTCTTCAGATCTCTAGATATTACAGTTCAGTTGTTCCACAACCCAATAACTCCCCCAGCTCACACTTGGCATTGAGCTTACACTTGGAAATAGGCTCAGGTAATGCATTTTTAATTATTATAAGGTAATACCTGGGCAGCACGGTGGCACACAGCTCCAGGGACCTAGAGGTTATGGGTTCAATTCCCGCTCCGGGTGACTGTTGGTATGTTCTCCCACAGTCCAAAAACACATGTTGGTAGGTCAATTGGTGACTCAAACGTGTTTGTAGGTGTGAGTGAATGTGTGTGTGTGTGTGTGTGTGTGTGTGTGTGTGTGTCTGTGTTGCCCTGTGAAGGACTGGCGCCCCCTCCAGGGTGTATTCCCGCCTTGCGCCCAATGATTCCAGGTAGGCTCCGGATAAGTGGTTACATATATGAATGAATGAAGGTAATACCATTCTGTGAGAGGCTTTTACTGAAATTAAACTCTTCAGATGTGTATTTCCATACATCACCACTGTGAATACATCTGATTTAGTAAGTTTCTCTAGAACAGTTCACATCAAATTACTCTCAGTGAGTTTATTCCCTTAAAGTGCTTCAATTAAAATGGCTCATTAACTTTTATTGTTTTTGAGGAAAAATATGTTGCACTGGATTTGGCTGATGCTAAAGATTGCACGAGTCTTATAGTGCATGATTGACTCAGTAGTAGAATATAGAAAGTAGTGGAAATACTCAAAACCCAAGTTGTGGGAGATTTGAGGAGGAAGGTTGTGTTAGTTACAGTAGTCTGTGACATTTATTATAAAACCTATATAATATGTTGTTAATTCTGTTTAGAATTGATTCCAAGATCTAGGTCAAAACATACTGTGTGTGTGTCTGTTTACATGCAGTGTTTCCTTGCTGCATCTACTCTCACACTCCAATCACTATAGAACCCCCCCCCCCCCCCCCCTCTCCGGACTGAATTATATTCTGTCAGCAGCAGTTGTCTGCTGGATATTTTCACACTTCATCTTATCAGGCTCTTGCTGGAAATGCTGGTGTGACTCTGACAGAATCGGGAGAAAAATGTTTTGTCATCACTCTGTTCCTTGGAAACTATTACATCGCCAAAATTATCTGGAAAAACAAGCATCCGACTGTGAATGACCCTTAGTTGCAGATTACAGAATTAGATCATTCTTCCGCCAGAGTTTACAGATCAAATCTGACACTGTTTCAGTGACTTATCAAAATGTTTCAATTTTCTGCCCTTATTATACCTGTGTTGACTGGAGACTATTTATTTATTTATTTATTTATATTTAATCATGGAAGGTTTTTAGCATCCAAAAACCATCACATGTTCTACTGGACTATTGGTATTTAGTTTATAGTAACAATTAAACTGAACCCATTTTCTCACTTTACCCCGAATGTGGCTGATCAGCTAAGAGTGTGCTTCGCAGTCGTGGTCATTTTTGGCCTCTTCATGTTTTAGCTTTCATCTAAGTCCATCCCCTCCATTTCAGTTTCAGAAGGGGTTGTTAATGAGCTCATTTGTTGCAGTAAGTGTGATGGGAGCAGAGGAATCTCATAATATACAGGACAATGGCCCACCAGAGCCCTTTCTCAGTATAGGTCCTTGTGTGTTTTTAAGTTCCCATGATTTTGCTTAATAAAGATAAAGATGCTTTGGTTCATGACTTGCCAACAAGAACAACCCGGAAATCCCATCATTCACTGCGGCATCACAGGTTTGCTCTTTGCGAAGTGACTTCTCTAGAATGGTCTTCCGAAGAACGTTCTTTTATAGAACACAAGTTCGTTCTTTGTGTTCTTGGTATTGAGAAACAGCCCAGAACCAGGACTGAGAACCACTGAGCTGCAACATGTTTGTGGTTCTTTCCTTTAACCCCGGTTTTACACCAGCTTGCCTGAGGTTCCCTGGAGGGGCTGATGGAATTTGTGGTGGACAGAGATGCCTGGGTTTCTTTGCCTTGTTGTCACTGTAACCCTGAAATCGATTAAGAGGAATAGCTTATGAGGATGGTGGAACTAGAATGAACATGAATAAATACAGGTTTCAAGATGGCTACTACTTTAGGTTATAGGCCTGAAAGTTTGAAGAGTGTATGATTCAGTTAGCTCCATCTTATTTGGATCACATGCTTCCATTATTTGTTAACTACATTTGCTAATCACATCGAACCTGCTGTGTACAACTAAAGAAACTCCACATGTCTGAGCTGATCAACTATGGTTTACGATGATTTTCCAGACTTCTTCATTAAGAAGTAGATTAGCTGAGTGAAGTGTGCTGGATTTATGTTGGAACTGTTCTCTGTATGAAGCTGATGATTGGACGTGGAGAAGCTAATCTGAGTTCAGTGCTTAATCTCAGATTAATCTTGACTAATTAAAGGGTTTAGTCACAAGTGAACGCATGCTAGCTATGTATGACGGCCAGCATGTAATAAGATCCTGATTAGCCCTGTTAGCTTTTCCTTCTGCATGTGTTCATTTGTTTGTTGATTTTCTAAAAGTAATGTAAGTTTTGTCACACACATTTACATTATGTTCTGTGTTCTGACGGTGTCTTACTCCAAATGTAGTTGAGACTAAACATTAAGCATGAAAGGGGTCTGGTTTCTATGATTAATCTTAGTTGCCATATGTGAACTGAAAGTAGTTTAGAAGTTTATCTTTGAGGAAATGAAGATGCAGAAATATGCTTGTGAGATTAGATAGAGAGAGAAATGGAGGGTGTGCAGGGGTTAAATTAGAAGTACACTGTCTTCTGTATGGGTTAGCACTCTCCAGGTGTCATCTGAACATGTATGTTCCTTTTGTTCACTAGTGTCACTGAGTGTCTGTGTGTGTGTGGGGGGGCAATGAAAGCTGGAGTCTGAGTGGCAGTCTGAGGAGAACAGAAGAAGCTCAGTGTTCTCCACTTATCTGTGTCATCGTGGCTCTGTCTGTCTGTTGGATATTATCTATTTTTTCTACACTCAGTGGCCTGAAGTCCTTGGACACTTGCTCTTCCAACAGTAGTGGAGTTAAATTGGGAGTTTGTTCTTGTGTAAAAGAGCATTGCCAAAATAATCTGATGCTCTGGAGCACCTGCACATGAGCCTAAGGTCACCATGTCCCATGCCAAACAAAGGGTTAAAAGGGTAAAAAATAAAAACCCTTTGTGCTGGGAAGCCATGGAACTGTGCTCTCTGGGGTGAAGATGCTTCATTCTGTACCTTTTGAGATGGAGTTGTCTGTTGATCATCCAACACCAATGCTTGATGCCACTAATGTCTGTGTCGGAATGTCATCAAATCCTCACAGATGTTTTGATACTTGGTTTTAAGTCTTTGTAGAATTTTATGTGTTGCTGCAGCTATTTGAGACCATATTAATACCTTTTAATGGACCTTAATGGACCATACATGCCTGGCCACAGTCTTGATGTTGGTAACGCATAAACTTAGTACAAAACATTTGTTGTTTCTAGCCATAAATTTAACATGGAGACAATTAGTAAATAATTGGAACCGTTCTAACCTTATTGAAAATACACAGGATCTGAACATTTGAGTGAGAACTTTTGGGACCTGGGTTCAGTTTGTATCTGAACTCTCTGTCCTGTGTCTTATTGATTAGAGCAACAGCGACTCCATTTCCCTGGAGGCTGGACAGAGTAGGTGTGATGCACAGAGTTGGATACTGACTTCATTATGGGCTTCTGGCTTCGGCCAAGATATATACACACACACCCCCACACGGATCCAGCAAGTCTGCTTCTTTAATGCGGGTGTACATTTCTCCCACTCAGCATTTGTCTGTCTCTTTCTCTCTCTCTCTCTCTCTCTCTCTCTCTCTCACACTGTATGTGTGTTGAGTGAATGTGTGTTAAATCAATCAAGCATTATTTAAAAGGCATACATTAGGTTCTGCGTCATATCATAATGAAAATCAGTTTATATCTTCTGAGATTTCTTTAATTAGAGCCAACAGAGGCGTTTGTGCTCAGTATTAAAATCAAAACAGTATACTCTTGAGTATCAGGATTATCCCATGACATTTAAGACAAAATTGCACTCTTAAGCTTTGACTATTCTATACACACAGTCACACATTAAGGATTGTGGGCCTTGTCTTGATATGTTTCATACATATTCCACTGATAGATCATTCCCATTTTGTGATAAATATAATCAGCTTTGGTTAAATGTTACGGCGCTTGTTTTGGTACAGAAATGTTTGTACAGATTTTTGGAGATCTTGCTGCCTGGGTACATTGCTGTGTTCATATGATTGCTTTCAGCCTTAAAAGCATTAGTGAAATCAGGTATTTCAACGTTTTTCAAATTTCTGGTTGGAGAATGCAGTGCTTGAGGGATTTTTACTTCTTTAGCTGACACTTGGCTCATGTCCAGCTGCCCTAGGATGACCCATTCTTTTGGCAGCGAGTTTCTTCTGAAACAACATGTGTTGAATAAATATAAGTTAATTTAATTTTGCTCCCAGTACATGAATGGCATGTGTACGGCCAGTGCTCAGGATTTACAGCCATATTCAGTGTTCTCTTGGGATTTAAGTTTTACAACTACATTTACATATTTACAGGCTCATTTAACAAATGTGAAGCTTAAAACTATAATTAAAATAAAACCTTTAAAAAACGTTGCTCTAAGACTTTCTAATGTCACAAGAAGCTGATTGAGTTTCATTCCCTGTCAAACTAACACACACACACACACACACACACACACAGTGTTATGCTGGAAGTGAGAATACTGAATGAATACTAAAATGTCACTGACACATTAACAATCAATCTACAGCCAGCTTCTACACAATATTCAGCTTTCACCATGGATACTTCTTCTCTTCTCATCTCGTCTCTTCGCTTCTCATCTCTTGCATTACTTTGTCTTCTAATTTCTTGTTTCTTTAAGTATTGTTTCTTGAGTATGTGAACCAGATCCACAGGCACATGGTTCTCTGGATATTATGGGTCTATAAGAAAATACGTAGAATCATTCTGAACCTAAAATTAATTGATGAAGTTTGTTAGCCAATGTTTATAATTTATACTTTATTGTAATTTGTGCTTAATAGGTTTGAGTGCTTAAAAATACTTTATTAACGTTGAAATGTCCATTTTCAGTTTGTTTATTCAGTCTATTATCAGTTAGTCTGTTATTTTGAATTTATCATGATCCGTAATGCTGTAATTCATAAATTCCTGAGCTGAGCTGATATATTAGCCCCAAGGGAACACAATTTGAAGTTTGAAACTTATCCCTCAACATAAAGGAAGCAGTTCTCTATCTTTCCATCTATAACCCTTTCCATCCTTTATTCCTCTTATCAGCACCTTTTGAACTCTCTCCCTCTCTCTCTCTCTCTCACTCTCTCTCTCTCGTGCTTTCTATCTGTCTCTCACTCTTGCTCTCTCTTTCTTCCTCTCATTAATGAAGCTACTCACTGCTTAACCAGCAGAATTGTATCACACACACACACACACACACACACACACACACAAAGCTGTTTTATATGTCAATTAGGGCTGACTTGTTATGTGAGGAAGTTTCCTGTGCATGGTGGCTGTGGCTGCTGTAATTGCATCAAAGAGAAAGTGTGTGTGTGTGCTTGTGTGCATGTGTTTGCATGTTTGTTTGCGTGTGTGTTTGCTGGTGCTCACGACCAACTAAATAAACTAGTGACCAAACGGCCTGGAAAGTAAACACATACAGAAACTATGAAAAAAGGATCATAATTTGACTGTGTTTGAGAGTGTTTATGTTGATAAATTGACCTTTCCTTTTTCCTTAGTTTAATTCAGTATAGATTTATTAGCTTCATTATTATTGTTAAAAATACAGTCAAATCTGATCTGCTGTGCTTTTACTTCTCTTCCTCTTACTTTCTGCTCTCTTTTTACTTGCTTTCTCTTTGCTCTTCTTCAATTCTTTTTTTTAATGTCCCCCTTCCCCCCTCTTTTTCTTCTCCTTCTATTCCTCACAAAAATTAATCATATTGTGTATTCTTACATGCATAAGATGACTAAAACTGCTAAGAAATGAATGGAAGTGAATTAAGTGGAAAAGAAGTAGATGGTGATGATGATAGTGGTGAGATGAATAAGTACATGCAGTAGTAAACTTTCCCTTTCTCTCCCTCTCTCGCAGCGTCTGAAGAACAGGATGCCGCAGTGAAGTTGGATCAGGAGCGAGCTGAGATCGTGGCCAGATATGACAAGGTGAGACCGAAAAACTGAGTAATAAAATAAAAAAAAAAACACACACACACTACTTTACCAGCTCACATTGCTCACATTCCTGATGAAGGCCAGATATTTCCACTTGAAACTGACAATCACAAGCAGATGTTTATCCAGATGTTTTAGTTTTTGTTCTTCTGATATTTAAAATTCGGCCCAGTCACAGTGTTGTTTATTTCTGCATTACTGATAATGTTAGGACTTTAAATTTATAAATGCTTCTACTTCATACGCTTAAAACCTCGCTCGCACTCTCTTTCAGTCTCTCTCTCTCTCTCTCTCTCTCTATCTCTCTCGCTCTGTCTGTCTCTCTCTCTCTCGCTTTCTCTGGGTTGTATGGTCCTACTCCTTAATTCAGTAGCACAATGCTAAACTGTGCAGGCCTATGTTTTTGCAGCTATTTAAAAGTAACTTTTACACAGCGAATTTATTAGTGATAAATTAACACTGAGTACTAAAATGTAACACTCCCAGTTTTAATTTACACCAATAGTGTTGATTTAACATTGGCAGATTTGCTGTGTAGTTGGCTGTACATGTCTGTATTTGCCCTCACACTACCAGGGTAGTAATGTGAGACCTTTCTCAGAAACCTTCCGGACTTTACCTGGGGGAGCTGTATCTGTGAACACAACTGTCCGTAGCATTTGTCCCAGACTTTATTGAGACTTTACCCAGAATTTATACGAGGGGACAATCAGGATAATGTCTAAGTGAGCGCATGTGTGAACAGAAACTTTTAATGTTATGAAGAATCATACTGTGACTGTTACAGAATGTGTCTGACACAGAAAATGTCCCACTGTGTTCTTCATATGGGAATGGATTACTCTGGTTCTTCTTAGAAATCTTCGGTATATGTCTTGAAGGGTGTGGGGGTGTGTGTGTGGAGGTGATCAAGTAAATCATCTCATTTCATCAGGCCTAAATCATGCGTTGTTTAATCATCTCTAATCGAATAAAATGCAACTGAAGTGAAATATGTAATTAATAATAATGTTTTGATTCACTTAAACATTTATTTAACAGCCAAAAGGACAAATAAAATATTTCAAATTTTTCCACTCCATCCATCCATCCATTATCTGTAAGCGCTTATCCAATTTAGGGTCGCGGGGGGTCCAGAGCCTACCTGGAATCATCGGGCGCAAGGCGGGAACACACCCTGGAGGGGACGCCAGTCC